>NC_065555.1:1536595-1843914 GCF_022605725.1 Anthonomus grandis grandis | reverse complement strand
TTCCATAATGATGTGTTTGGTGCCCCACTTTCATTTATCGTCCCTCTCCTTTTTTCTATTGATCTTAACAATAATCAATGGAAAAACTCATGTGTGTCATGAGATCTCTAGTATATCTTTAAGTAAGAGTTTTTCTGTCAGGATCTTTATGTGTTTAGGTCTACTAACGTGGTTACGTCGAGTAGGCATACTTAGATAGGTCAACGATTTTCAACTGCACCACAGTGGCTCAATTCTTCAGCTGTATCACGGTAGAGTAAAGTTACGCAGTCTTCCCTAGAATCAAGTGCTGAGGCCTGTCATCTGAACCTGATACCTTCTGATGCAACCTAAAAAACTCCACTTGATTTAACCGAAGGGCTGTGTTCTAAAATTACTGTTTGGAGCAATACTTTCACTGGTCATTTGCTCACTTTTTCTAGTGATCTTTTGAAGGTGTTCCAGGCTCTACAGTGCCAGGAAGATCTCTCGTTCGTCTTCAAGTAAGAGTTTACCTCCATGTGAGTCTACCAATCTGGTTATCTAGTGTTAGAGTAGTTGATATTTTTTTGATAAGTAAATGCTCAGTTCTTCACTTGTATCACTGGATAAGGTGAAGAATTATTGTGAGATGATTAAACTGATCCAAAGATTATGAAAGCCTGTCATCTATTCCTACTTCCATCTGAGCCTGATACCCTCTGTTTTGTCAAAGAATGAACTCGTATATGTGGTCAGCTGCGTTCCACTATTACTGACTGCAACCGCACTTTCATTTCCTCGTTATAATTAATTTTTGATACTACTGCTTAATGGAAGTTGGTTCTGTTCAATTTAGCCACGTACCCATTTTAGATTTCCAAACCCAATGACCCTCACTTCTTCTATAGATCTTGATAATCAATGGAGAAACCTCCATCAAACCTGAGACTGAAAGTTTTCTTAACAGAGTCATGAAGATCTCTAGTATGTCTTCATGTAAGAGTCCTTCTGTCAGCATCTTCATGTGAGTCTACTAACATGGTTATGTAGAGTGTTGAGCAGACGATCTAAGCATATCTAGTTATATCATGGCTCAGTTCTTCAGCTGTATCATTGAGTAAAGTCGTTCAGCATATAGTCATAAAGTTCATCAGTCTTCCATAGCATCAGCCACTGAAATTATTGTAAGATAAGGAGACTGATTAAAAGACTATGCATCTTCAAATATACTTCGATATGATCCTGATATCCTGTGATGCAACTGTCACCAGAATAACCTCATTTATGTGACGAGCTACGTTCCAGAATAATGTGTTTGGTGCCACACTTTCATTTATCGTCCCTCTCCTTTTTTCTATTGATCTTAACAATAATCAATGGAAAAACTCATGTGTGTCATGAGATCTCTAGTATGTCTTTAAGTAAGAATTTTTCTGTCAGGATCTTTATGTGTTTAGGTCTACTAACGTGGTTAAGTCGAGTAGGCATACTTAGATAGGTCAACGATTGTCAACTGCACCACAGTGGCTCAATTCTTCAGCTGTATCACGGTAGAGTAAAGTTACGCAGCCTTCCCTAGAATCAAGCGTTGAGGCCTGTCATCTGAACCTGATACCTTCCTTGATGCAACCTAAAAAATTCCACTCGATTGAACCGAAGGGCTGTGTTCTAAAATTACTGTTTGGAGCAATACCTTCACTGGTCATTTGCTCACTTTGGATCTATTGAAGGTGTTCCAGGCTCTACAGTGCCAGGGAGATCTCTCGTTCGTCTTCAAGTAAGAGTTTACTTCCATCTGAGTCTACCAACCTGGTTATGTAGTGTTTGATTGGTTTTTATACTTGTACCACTGGATAGGCTGAAAAGGTACTTTCCAATTATCAAATACAGAAGAACTTAATAAAAAAAGTATGAGAAGAGAAAGCAGAAGACCTTCACAAATAAATCTGTGATGTATTGATAGTTTTGATCTTCTTTTGCAGGTAGACAATGTGCATCCCATAAGCAGAGACGACGTGGTCATCTTGCTACCCATCAACATGAAAATCAGCAGCACGTCCACCTTCTTTTACATATCACTTGCGCATGCTCTCTTCATATTGCTGACGATCTTTTGCATTACCTTTCTGTACATTTACCTGAAGTTATTCTCCATAAGTTCCCCGTGTATGACCGCTCACTTAATATTCGTTTCCGTTACGACCGGTCAATCGTTTAAAGAATTGAAAATCAAGTACTTTCGACTAGTGTTCGCCAGCCTGTTGATGTTCGTCTTTTTTATCACGACTGTGTTCACTTATCAGCTGTACTCCGAGTTCGCGATCAACAAACGAGTACCGAAAATAAACTCCATAGAAGATTTCGTTGCTACCGATTTGAAAATCTACGCTAGAAACGGAATTCGTTCGAAGATCAAGCACAGTCTTAAAGGTGATCCCGTTTATAAGAAAATCATCCCTAGAATTGTCAAATTGAATGCCAGTCTGGACGATATTGCCGAGGAGGTGAAGTACCTACGGGGCTGTTATCCGTACGCCATCCTTTGTAGAGAGAGCACTTTACACTTCTACAGGTAAGTACTAGATTAGTAGATTAGATCACATTTTTGTGAGGTCTTGTAAAGGGTGATGGCAAAACCAGTTGAAGAGTCTCAGGGTCACACTGATCAAGGAACTATTGAAGAAGGTGAGGATAACAGGTGGTCCAAAGCAGTATCTATTGTAACGAACCGGCATGGGTGCTATATATATGTACGGTTTGTCAGTTAATAAGTTTTAGGGAGTGTAGTTCGCAAGTGAAATTTGCTGAAAAAAAATCTTAAGTTGCATCGTCATTTCATCTGGAATCACGAACTTAATAAATATACCTGGACTGAAACATACCCAAAAATGACCACTACCTGGTGGCCGCCATTTTTATAGTGGTTGTGTCCTTTTGATGTTGGTCACTCTGAATATTTTCAGTGTTGCCAACAAAAATATATGTTGACGTTTGACGTGTGAGTATAGCGGATTGCCTAGTTTTTGGCGACAAGAAAAATCACACATCTAACACAACTATCTATTCCTAACTAAATGTATATTACTTTCTATTTTGCATTTGTAAACATAGCCTCTCAGAAACTTTAATTGTTTTATTTCCTTACAGCAGTTGGTACAACTGAAATTTTGTCAGAGTAACCAACCAATAAATCACGCCAAATGGCGGCCCCCTAGGGTTCGTGTCTGGAGTATAATAAGGTAAATCTCAATGGACAACTTTTCAACCAATACCACCTTATGGAGTCTTACAAGATTTCCTGAGTTACTAATGGAAGAAAGGAATGGAAATGAAGATTATCTACTGGCAAAGACGTATTTAGTAATGCAGTGACTGAGTTTATGTTAAAGCAAATAGAATAATTCTGGACCGTCTAGACCTCAAGCCACTTAATCATGAATAACTCCTTTATTTCACAAGATATTTTCATGCGGTTTTCACTGAAATTAATCAAATACTCGTACCAAGAATCTTCTATGAACTAAAACACCCTAAATCTCTTTTCAGGCACGACGTAAGGAACTTTTGTTATTACAAACTACCACAATCCCTGATGCCCTCCTTATCAACGTTTATGATTGGATACAAGCACCCGCTACTACAGAAGATCAACGAGGCCCTAATCATTATACGGGACACGGGACTTATGACGAAGTTTTACCGCAGCAGTTCCACAAAACGTGACGAGAACATGCGGAGCATCAAGATGCGTTTTATGGTTTTAACGTTGAAATCGACGAGGCCCGTTTGGTTCATCTACTTCGGGGGGTTATGTGTGGCCACTGGGGTGTTTATAGTCGAAATAGTTTTGAAAAAAATGCAGATTTTGTATAAACGTTATCTTATGTCTATTAGCGGACCTTTTTTCCCAAAAACTACCTGAGACGAACCCCCTAATGCGAAAGATTGGGTTACCTAATGCACTTGTTGCCATCAGTTGTTTGCCTTGTCGAAAATTGGCTAAAAAAACCGTCCCTGACGAGGGTTTGATTAGCTTATCTGACATTATAGTTTAGATGTAACGGGACCCACCATTTGGGCCCTGGTAGCGGTACCAAAGGGCAAAAATCAGTTCGCAACTCTTTACCTAATGGGTTCCTGGTTCTGTGGGAAAGTTTTTTTGGGTCCGATGTTATCCGCGTATAATTAGAAAAGGGTTCGGTATAATAATTATGAGATACACCTAACGGGGTTTTAAGGGGGTTGCGAATTTCGAACGGTTCTTTTTTTCTTGTAAGGGGATAATTTATACTTTTCTAATTTTTAATCAAAAATATTGAGCACAAATGTAACTTCAGAGGATGCAATGTTGGACATTATAAAAACCTGCTTGTTAAAATCGAGAGTTAATTATAAACTTTTTTAATAGAAATCTTAAAAATGGCCTTTATAGTAATCCTAAAACATCAAAAGTGTTCCTTTACGAGCTTTATTTCCCAATTTTATTCAATATTTTATTAAGGAGTTGTCGCGTATCTCGATTTTCTTGTTTAATTTTCATATTGTTTTATTGCTTATTTTCTTTTAATCGCTCTTTATTTTTTTTTCTAAATTTCATACAAATTCTTTATATTTCTTTGTGGAGTATTTTTTCCAGGGGAGTGATAGATTTGTTCCTCCTTTCCAGGCTTCTGGAAATAGTATTCCCGTGGATAGATTTATTTATGACTTTTCGAACAATTTATTTGGATCTTCCAGGCAATTGTTTTCAGGCTCCTAGTTATTTTTAGGGTCAAAATTCCTGGACGAAGTAAAAAATTATCTAAATTGGGAAAAATGGCTACTACTACGTTAAAGTATAAAAAAGTCTTTAGATTCTTTTAAAAACTCTTTAAATTTAAATCTTTTTTTTTAATCTTGTAAAGGGAAGATTACACTTTTTTAATTTTTTATCAAAAATACTGAGCACAAATGTAACTTCAGAGGATGCAATATTGGATATTATAAAAACCTGCTTGTTAAAATCGAGAGTTAATTATAACTTTTTTAATAGAAATCTTAAAAGTGGCCTTTATAGTGATCACAGAAAATCAAAAGCGTTCCTTTACGAGCTTTATTTCCCAATTTTATTCAATATTTTATTAAGGAGTTGTCGCGTATCTCGATTTTCTTGTTTAATTTTCATATTGTTTTATTGCTTATTTTCTTTTAATCGCTCTTTATTTTTTTTCTAAATTTCATACAAATTCTTTAAATTTCTTTGTGGAGTATTTTTTCCAGGGGAGTGATAGATTTGTTTCCTCTTTCCAGGCTTCTGGAGATAGTATTCCTGTGGATAGATTTATTTATTACTTTTCGAACAGTTTATTTGGATCTTCCAGGCAATTGTTCCCAGGCTCCTTGTTATTTTTAGGGTCAAAATTCCTAGACGAAGTAAAAAATTATCTAACTTGGGAAAAATGGCTACTAGTACGTTAAAGTATTAAAAAGTCTTTAGATTTTTTAAAAACTCTTTAAATTTAAATCTTTTTTTTAATCTTGTAAAGGGAAGGTTACACTTTTCTAATTTTTTATCAAAAATACTGAGCACAAATGTAACTTCAGACGATGCAATATTGGACATTATAAAAACCTGCTTGTTAAAATCGAGAGTTAATTATAAACTTTTTTAATAGAAATATTAAAAATGGCCTTTATAGTAATCCTAAAACATCAAAAGTGTTCCTTTACGAGCTTTCTTTCCCAATTTTATTCAATATTTTATTAAGGAGTTGTCGCGTATCTCGATTTTCTTGTTTAATTTTCATATTGTTTTATTACTTATTTTCTTTTAATCACTCTTTTCATACAAATTCATTATAATTCTTTGTGGAGTATTTTTTTCCAGGGGAGTGATAGATTTGTTTTCCAGGCTTCTGGAAATAGTATTCCCGTGGATAGATTTATTTATTACTTTTCGAACAATTTATTTGGATCTTCCAGGCAATTGTTTCCAGGCTCCTAGTTATTTTTAGGGTCAAAATTCCTGGATGAAGTAAAAAATTATCTAACTTGGGAAAAATGGCGACTAGTACGTTAAAGTATAAAAAAGTCTTTAAATTCTTATAAAAACTCTTTTTTTGTCTTGTAAAGGGAAAGGTTACACTTTTCTTGGGCCTGTTTCATGATTTGAACATTAATTTATATAGTATTTATAACTCGGCCATATCCAAGTGGTCGATGAAATGCGCAAATGAAAGAGTGAATTAGTCTGTGTGCAACAGGGACAAAAAACGATAAACCGCCTATATACTCGGCATTTGTGTGTAATTTTTAGTAATATTTTTCAATAAATATAATATTTCTTCATAATATACAAAGGTGGTGTCCTATTTATTATTGTAATTATATTGAAATAAATTAAAGGTTTTATAATTTTTGAAAATCTTAATTTTTTCTAGGGGTCAGGAAAAACACGATTTTTTTCCAGAAAATTAAATCGATTATAATAACCCAATACTCTCAAATATACAAAATATACTGAATATAAAAAGTGTTTTTTTTTTAAATCCCAAAGTTGTAAAAACCGTCGATGTTACATATTTTTAGTCCTCAATAAACATAAAGATTTTTTTCTACTACCGTGCATAAAGTACTCACTTTACGCACTTCCCAGCATGTATAAAGTTTCACTTTTTCTGCACTAGTGGGGAAATTGCAAAAGTACATAAAGTGCGAAAATGTATAAAATCTTCTCGTTCTGTTTTGGAAGTTTACTGTATACCGTAAGATTTGCCCAAGTAAAAATGTCTTGCTCTGTTTGAACTCGACTTATTTTTATGTTAAATTCAAATGTAATATACGTTTTTAATAAAAGTAAATTTAAAAAAAAAAAAAGTCATTTTTAATTTAAGTCAAATTTATAAATTAGGTTAGGTTTTGTCCTCTTTTGACAATTAAATTTTGTGGTCCATACTTCTCCTCCTTGTTTAATTCCTCTATTCCAGACTGTTCCCTATTTTCTGATTCGCTATCAGTTCCATCTACATTATTAAGAAGCTGATCCACAGTAATATAGGGGTCGGCATAAGTCAGTTAACGCTGTCCTGCGCTATTCAAAAATAGTGCGAACAATGTTGCCAGGTTAAAAATTTAAAAATCACCAGATGCTTGGTCTAAAAGTTGCCAGATTGTGTAAAAAATCACCAGAATCTTTTTTCTTCTTTTTAATGAGGTGCACGTAGGCTGATTAAAATAAAACACAGGTAAAAATGATGTTTTCAAAAAAATATTATATTTAAAAAAATATATATTCTTAATACAAAAAAAACAAATAATTATTTATGGCACATTATTTAAAACAAAAATATAATTCTCAAAAACACACAAAATAACGACGACATATATTATTATACATAATTATACTTAAATCATAGGTAATATAGTAATATTTTTATTTGTACATTGTGTTATTATGCTTTTTAATAATATCCGTACTTACGGGAAAGTCAAAACAACTAAAATTATTTGACGTTATTAACCTTTTGCTGTGCAAAATCCCACTTATGGTTTTAGAGCCTAAGAGATTTCTCGTTTTTGTTTTATTTAAATTAATTTCATAAAATAATCGTTCAACACTTGCTGTGTGGCAATGTAAATAGAACATTTATGAAATTTATTAGTTCTGGAAAAAGAAAAGTATCATCACCTTTTTTTTCGTTACATACCTCGTTCCAAAAGTCAATTTCGCTTAGAGCAAGTACTACACGAGCAACAATTCCATCCTTACCACTTCCAGAAAGTTCAAGGTATGACTGCAGCCGATTATCATCCTAGAGTTCAATTTTGTCGATGACTTCTGGATCACATTATTGCACAACCAAATTTTTTACGATATGTTTTGTGGACCGATGAAGCCTCTTTCACAAGGGACGGTATTTTTAATAGTAGAAATAGCCATGTTTGGGATGAAGAAAATCCTTATGAAATTTTTCCAAGAAAACATCAGAATCGTTGGTCTGTCAACGTATGAGCAGGCATTGTTGATGATTATTTAATTGGGCCATACCTTCTACCGGAACGGTTATCAGGACCTATTTATCTGCGTTTCTTGGAGGAAGTTCTCCCAGAACTCCTTGAAAATGTTCCACTAAACGTTAGACAGCAAATGTGGTTTCGGCATAATGGAGCGCCGGCTCACTTTGCTGTACAAGTACGCGAGTAATTGGCTCAGCGGTTTGGGCACTTTTGTTTATAGGCCTCCTAGGTCACCCGATTTACCGTCGCTCGATTTTTTCTTGTGGAGACATGTAAAGTCTTTAGTCTACGAATCTTCAGTAGAATCAGAGCTAGACTTAATTGGATGAATAACAGCAGCATTTGAAATCATTCAAAACGAGGATCAAATTTTTAGTGTAGTCCGCCGAAATCATGTGCGGCGTTTAAATTGGAGTATTGAGGTTGGAGGAAGACATTTTAAACAATTGTTGTAATGATATCGTATACAAAAGGTAAAAATAAATGCATCAGATCCTATTTAGGTAATTAATATTTTTTCTAAATTTAAACGCGCTCTAGGGCCGTAGTGGCGTAGTGACACATTTCCGGACATAGGTTCCTATACTCAAATGGATTCTACTGTTGCACTAAACAACCCCTAGAAGTTTAATCCAACAGTTCTGAAACACTTTGTCTAGATGTATATAGGGCACTTAAGCCCGTACTGCTGAAAATTCCAAGTGGTTTGAGGGTTTTAATATTGAGAGATGATCGTCAAGGTGAGTGTACAGTTTTCTGGGGGAGAAAATTGCCATTAAAAAATCAGGAATTGGAACAATTCTTTGGAGAGAAATGCCCAGTCAAGGAGGCAAAAATGCCATTTTGGAAAAAAACCTCTGATCAGTTTTTCCATGTGGGAAAATTTTGGTTTTTATTTTTTTTCTAGAAAACTATTGGTTGAAAAAAAAAATGTTAAAACGAACGTTGTTTGGAATGTCAATGCGCATCAGATGCAACAGAATTGTTTTTTTAAGGGCAATATTTTTCCAGAAAATTGGGAAATAAAAACCGCTTAACAGTTTTCCCGCATTTTCCCAAAAACTGTTGGGAATATGGGAAATTTTCTTTTAGCATTGGAGTCCCAATTAAAAATAGAACAAATCATTAAGAATAATATTTAGCTGTAAATCGACAAATAAAAAAGTTATTGAAGCTTTTTTGAAAAATCAGATAAATTTTTGAGAATAAAAATTTTCTGAAAAAATTTTATTTATATTTTTTTTTTTGGAATATATTAACTTGCTCAAAAAGGTTTAAGAAAGTCTAATAAAACTTTTTTCAAAAATGTACCAGAAACAAGTTATACCCAATTTTCCCGCAAAAAATCGTAAGTACCCTTGGGGAAAATGTTCATGATTTTGGTTTTTTTTTTGGAAAACTATTAGATGGAGAAAAATGGTTCAAACAAGAGTTCTTTGGAATATCAATGCGCATCAGACGCAATAGTAAAATATTTTTTAAGTTCAACGGTTTTCTAGAAAATTAGGAAAAACCGCTGAACAGTTTTTCCTCATTTTCCCAAAAACTATTGGGAATATGCCAAATTTTCTTTTAGCACTGTATTCCTATTAACAAATTGCACAAATCATAAAAAACAACATTTAGCTGTAAGTCGAAAAATAAAAGAGTTATAGAGGATTTTCAAAAAATTACCTCTCACTATTACTTAATTGATCTCAATTATCGCACTCAGCTATAAGGCTGCGATGACATAAACTAGCAAGTCTCCATGACCGGTGCTCTTTAAATGAGGTACGGCCTTCATCAAAGGGTTTTGCTACAGTACATCCAAATTTGTTGTAAATGATCAGTACCTTAATCCATTCAATCCTTTAATAAAGTATTCATTCCTGCTTCCCTTCTATACAAAAGGAACAGCTTTTGGTCACCAAGGACTTACTCCTCAAAAAAGGCCCTACATCCTCAAGCCCTCCTCACCTTACAGTGCATCCTGCAGGTCAGCTTTCTCAGCTCCATCATCTTCCAGGTCGTCAGCATCACCTGTTTCTCTAACAGGACTGTTTTCTTCCACTCTGGACCGCACCTCAGATAGTATTTTATCAAAAAATAATCGAACACGTCCCTGTATTCTTCAACAATCTTCAAAAAAAAAAAAATCGTTTCTTTCACGGTTTTCGATTGCAGCCCGCATAACATCGGACCGAATGCAGAAGACGCTTCGCCATGCGGAAAGTGAGTCGGCGGATTTTTCTCGGTCTTCAATACAACTTTGGTCCACTTAATTATCTTGATGTTCAATTAATAACGTTTTTTTTTTCTTTTTTTGGTTGGTGATTGTTACCTTGACCTTTTTTTCTGAGCGTCGTGCTCTCAATCGGTGATTTGGGACAGCCATGACCATTCGAAAAGTAAGGACTATCATGTTCATCAAATAGTCAAATGCTCTTTATAGCCTCCTAGAACCCAGTGGTGCTACCTTAGAAAGTGCAAATCCTTGATTGGAGCAACATCTCAATTAAGTTTTTCGTTCCCTTGCAGATTCTTTATCAGCAGAGCTCTCTACATCTTTCCTCAGTTGAACCTTGCCCCCTTTAAAACTCAATAGACTCCCTGTCAAGGCATAAATAGAAAATTGAAGAAGATTGTGGACTGTATTTGAAAATTGTAAAAATAAAACGAATGTACCACACTACTCAAATGGGCACAGTTGTGGTCTTCTTAACGGGGATCCCCTTAGCTGCAGTCTAGGTCACCACAATGGGTTTTAAATCGACAATTAATTAAATTGCTTTAATGATTGACTTAGTACCGACACCAAAAATTTTACTTGTTTTCACCGTCGTTGTTCTCGTACAAGTACTTCGACCTTGCACATCGTGCTCAGATAATGGGAGAAAAGCAGCTTTTTTCAGCTTTTACAAGCTCTTTCCATCTTAATCAACTCCTTCACCCCCTTTACTAGCAAATTAGGCATCTAATATCATTGATACCTTGACAACCGGTTCATGAGGGTGCAGAACGAGGGCACGGGGAAATCCTCGTGGTGGATGATCAACCCCGACGCCAAACCGGGGAAATCGCCTCGAAGGAGGGCGGTGACCATGGAGACGAGTAAATTTGAAAAAAGACGAGGTAAGGCGGGAAAATTTGAATTCGGATCAGTGGGTCAGGAGGGATCACGTTTCTACCCTCCAATTTGTCCTTAGGAATCCTTCTATCTAAACGTGAAAGAATTACGATAATATTCCAAGTGGTTCTCAGGTTATCGTCAAATATGTTCGGCAAAAAATAAAAATTTGGATGTGTTTCAAAAACCTCAATTTTCATCGCTCTTGGACCTTGACAGACAAAATTGCCTCTAACTCAAAAAGTTTTTGAGCTACAGGAATTTTTCTCATATGAAATTGTTTAGTAAGAAATGCCCTTTTATTGGCTCAAACTTCTTTTAAGAATATTCCAATTGAAAAAAGTGAAAATTTAATTAGAAAATTAGCGAAAAAAACACCCTAACTAAAATTGCTCTAACTACCGCAATTTCATACCTAGAAATATGTTTCTACCCTCCAATTCATCCTCAAGAATACTATTATATAAAAGTGAAAAAATTATGAAAAAATTCCAAGTGGTTCTCAAGTTATGACCAAAAATGTCCTTCAAAGTATAAAAATTTGAATCTGTTTCAACATCCTCAAATTTTATCGCTCTTAGACCTTGGCACACAAAATTGTCTCTAACTCAAAAAGTTTTTGAGCTACAAGAATTCTTCTCCTATGAAATTGTTTGGTAAGAAATGCCCTTTTATTGGCTCAAACTTCTGTTAAGAATAGCCCAATTAAAAAAAGTGAAAATTCAATAAGAAAATTAGCAAAAGAAACACCCCATTTTAAAACTGCTCCAACTACCTGGATTTTTAACTTAGAATTATAAATTTACCTTCAAATAAATCCCCAAGAATCCTGTTATATAAAAGTGAAAAAATTATGAAAATATTCCAAGTGGTTCTCAAGTTATGGCCAAAAATGTCCTTCAAAGTATAAAAATTTGAATGTGTTTTAACAACCGCAAATTTTATCGCTCCTAGACCTTCGCAGACAAAATTGTCTCTAACTCAAAAAGTTTTTGAGCTACAGGAATTTTTCTCCTATGAAATTGTTTGGTAAGAAATGCCCTTTTATTGGCTCAAGCTTCTGTTAAGAATAGCCCAATTAAAAAAAGTGAAAATTCAATAAGAAAATTAGCAAAAGAAACACCCCATTTTAAAACTGCTCCAACTACCTGGATTTTTAACTTAGAATTATAATTTTACCTTTAAATAAATTCTCAAGAATCCATGTTCACAAGCCATCTTATCAATTCCTCGCCCTTCAGGACATTAGATAAAGACACAGCATTTCTTCCAAACGAAATTTATTCCCTACAAACCTCTACCTGAGGCCACAAGAAAACCTCAATCAAAAAAGTGAAAAAAGCAACAACCAGGCCGAAAACCAGTATCACCCATCCGGATCTCTCGTTACTACTCGTCATCCCAAAGGGTTTAAACTCGTCCGCAATTTTCACCCTCTTCTTCGTTTGATACTCCGTATAGTTCGCCACCAGTCCGTTCTCGATGATCCTGGATAGTACCTCATTGAACTTGTCCTGGAACGGCGATCGGTAGGCCAAAATGTACGTTACCAGCGACGGCATTATTGGCTCCGGAACGATGTTGTAGCAGAAATCTTTGCCTTGGACGTTGCTCAGCTCCAAGTAGTATAGCGCGGTGCTTTTCCTGCAGATAACCGCATAGTCCGCACTACAGTTTCTTAGTCTTTCTTCTATTAACTTGTCATCGGTTTCTCCCGCTAAGATCACCATTCTTTTAAGGATCGTTTTCACTGTGTCGCTCTGTAAGGATCCCAAGAGGACGTTCTTAATAGTTTTAGTGGAATAAATGACGTAGTTGGTCCTGGCGAACTCCTCCACTGATTTCACTGCTAGCGCCGCTGGTTTTAAGGTAAGCGATGAGAGTATTTGGATATTAAATAACGTACAGGCATAAAAGGCGATGACCATCAGGCTCATAAAGAATATACGGAAATATTTCGTATTGATCTCTTGGTGAAGAGATCTTCCGCTGAAGATCAACAAGAAGATGATGAACACTTCAACCAATGATCTAGGTTCCTTTACCGCCTTAAAGTATAGATAAAGCATCGCAATTATGCATAAAGTTATTGCAATTGAATATGGCGTAGCGTAGAAGGGCCGCGATATGGATAGCTGCACTGGGATCAGGATTACTAGGTCGTCTCTGTTGTATGGATAAGTGTATTCCACCTGGAATGAAAGAGAATATGTTAAGAAGGTTATCATTTACTAGCACTAGATTGATGAGCAAAGAACTTGCGGGTGACATAAAAATCAATAATTGAGATTAAAGCAAGAACTCTTGAAGGCCAATATTTTAATCCAAATGCTGAGGCAATATGGAAACACTGGAATCAATCAGATCCATAGTGTACTTTGATGGAGTGAATAGAGTCTCCTCTGATCTAATTAGTCTTATGGTCTAATTCTTACGTTGACTGTAGCCTCTCGTTAATAATATATTGAGTCAAGTGACTTGAATGACTATAAAAATGACTCTAATTTACTAGAAACTAAACCAGTCATTTTAACGGTCTGTAAAAAGAATAAATAGGATTTAACTGCCTGGAAGAAAAAATCTTTCTCTTATAAGACTTGTCCTGACCAATTTGGAGTTGATTACTTTAATTGAAGAGTAATCAACTTCTTGGACTTGGATTTTGTGGATATATATTCCCTACAGTTCTCCTGCCTTAACTGTAGTCTCTTACTGTTAAGAATAGTGATTCCAGGTTTCTGGAACGTACCAGGGTAATCTTTAAAGCCCTTTTCGCTTCGTAGAATATTGATCTTAAAAGCCTTCTCTGCTTGATGCATGAAGAAATACACCCTTACTACAGATAAGTAAGTACCTAATCTATCCAATGTTTGAGAAGAATCTTGTTCAGTAGTTCCATTGATAGCTTCTTCTGCTGATCTTCTTTGATCGTTTGAAGATAAAGGAACAAATAGATTAAATGAATGAATAGGGTTCAACTGCCTGGAAAAAGAATTTCTCTGTTCTTCCAGGCAGTCCAAAAATGTACCATTTTTTCAGAGTCCAAAAACCTGAAAATTTCTAATTCACCTTAAGTGCCTGGAACAAAATTTCATTTTCCTAAATTTTGGAATTTACCAGTAGGTGCGCTTCCTTTAACATAAAAGGCGTGATCCTGAACCATTTGGATTTGATGCCTTAAATTGAAGAATAACCAACTCCTTGGACTTTTTTCATAGATTCGGATCTTGTGGATATATACCCTCTACAGTCCTACCGCCTTGGTCGTAGTCCCTTTCTATTAGGAATAGAGTGATTCCAGGTTTCTGGGACTTACCAAGATAATCTTCAAAGCCCTTTTCCCCTTATAGAAGCTGTAAGTTAGAGTATTGATCTTGAAAACCTCTTCTATCTGAAGCATGAACTACGGATGTGTAAATTCTTAGAGACTAGTACCTCCAAGGTGTCTACTGGAGCAGTTACGCAAATGTTCAATACTCCCATTGATATTCTTTCATCTATTAAAGGTAGAGGAATGAATGAAAAAAAATTCTTTCTTATTCCAGGCAGTCCCAAAATTTTCCATTTTTTCAGTTCCAAAAGTTCCACCTCAAGTGCCTGGAAGAAAATTTCATTTTCCATAATTTGAAATGTTATGACTATTCCAGCTCACCAGCTAGTCCTTCCTACTCTCCTACTAGGTTGCTGTGAATATACATTCACTACAGTCCTACTGCCTTGGCTGTAGTCTCTTACTACGAGTTCCAAGTTTCTGGAACATTCCAGGACAAATTTTAAAAGCCTTTTTGCTTTCCAGAAAATGTTTTATAGAAACCGTTTATGTCTGATGCATAAACTATTGAAATTCACACATTCACATACCTTCAAGGTGTCTATTGAGGCTGCTGCTACTGCCATTGGCTGTTCTATCAAAGGAGAGTTCAAGAGACTGTCAAAGGAGCTTTTTCAATGGTCTTATTGGCTGCTTCTTCTGATGTTCTTTTATCAATTGAAGATGAAGGAGTGAGTGGGGTGAATGATTGATTAAGGTTCAACTGCCTGAAAAAATATTTCTTTTTTCTTCCAGGCACTCTCAAAATCTTCGATTTTTTGAGTTCCAAAACTGGAAAATTTCTGACCGACCTCAAATGCCTGGAAGAAAATTTCGTTTTCTAAAATTTTGAAATTTACCAGCAGTTACTCTACCAACAGTTCTCTTAGGAGTTCTTCCTGGGAGATCAATATATTTTCAATGCAGTTCTACAGTCTTAGCTGTAGCCTTTTACTGCTAGTAATAGGAATTCCAGGTTTCTGGAACGTACCAGGTTAATCTTCAAAGCCCTTTTCGCTTCATAGAATATTGATCTTGAAAGCCTTCTCTGCTTGATGCATGAAGAAATACACTCTTACTACAGATAAGTAAGTACCTAATCTATCCAATGTTTGAGAAGAATCTTGTTCAGTAGTTCCATTGATGGCTTCTTGGAGGAACGAATAGATCAAATTAATGAATAAGGTTCAACTGCCTGGAAAAATAATTTCTCTGTTCTTCCAGGCAGTCCAAATATGTATCATTTTTTCAGATTCCAAAACCTGAAAATATCCGACTCACCTAAAGTGCCTGGAAGAAAATTTAATTTTCCTAAATTTTGGAATTTACCAGTAGGTGCGCTTCTTTAAACATAAAAGGCGTGATCCTGAACCATTTGGATTGGATTACTTCAATTGAAGAGTAATCAACTCCTTGGACTTTTTTCATAGATTTGGATCTTGTGGATATATACCCTCTACAGTCCTACCGCCTTGGTCGTAGTCTCTTACTATTAGGAATAGTGATTCCACGTTTCTGGGACTTACCAAGGCAATCTTCAAAGCTCTTTTCGCTTCATAGAAGCTGTAAGTTAGTTAGAGTATTGACCTTGAAAACCTCTACTGTCTGATGCATGAACTGATGTGTAAATCTCAAAGACTAGTACCTCCAAGGTGTCTACTGGAGCAGTTACGCAAATGTTCAATACTCCCATTGATATTCTTTCATCTATTAAAGGTAGAGGAATGAATGAAAAATAATATCTTTCTTCTTCCAGGCAGTCCCAAAATCTTCCATTTTTTCAGTTCCAAAACCTAAAAACAACTGGAAATTTTCTAATTCACCTCAAGTGCCTGGAAGAAAATTTCATTTTCCATAATTTGGAATGTTATGACCATTCAAGCTCACCAGCTAGTCCTTTCTACTCTCCTACTAGGTTGCTGTAAATATATATTCACTACAGTCCTACTGTCTTGTCTGTAGTCTCTTACCACTGGGAATATGAGTTCCGAGTTTCTGGAAGATTCCAGGACAAACTTTAAAAGCCTTTTTGCTTTCCAGAAAATGTTTGGTAGAAACCTTCTATGTCTGATGCATGAACTAGTGAAATTCACACATTCACATGCCTTCAAGGTGTCTATTGAGGCTGCTGCTACTGCCATTGGCTGTTCTATCAAAGGAGAGTTCAAGAGACTATCAAAGGAGATTTTTCAACGGTCTTATTGGCTGCTTCTTCTGATGTTCTTTTATCAATTGAAGATGAAGGAGTGAGTAGGGTGAATGAATGATTAGGGTTCAACTGCCTGGAAAAGGACTTTCTTTCTTCTTCCAGGCAGTCCCAAAATCTTCCATTTTTTGAGTTGAAAATTCGAAAATTTCTGACTGACCTCAAATGCCTGGAAGAAAATTCCGTTTTCTAAAATTTTGAAATTTACCAGCAGTTACTCTACCAACAGTTCTCTTAGGAGTTCTTCCTGGGAGATCAATATATTTTCAATGCAGTCCTATAGTCTTAGCTGTAGCCTTTTACTGCTGCTAATGGGAATTCCAGATTTCTGGAACATTCCAGGACAAACTTAAAAGGCCTTTTTGCTTCATAGAAAATGTTCTGTAGAAACCGTCTCTGTCTGATGCATGAGCTGAAAAAATACATACGAAGTGTCATTGGTTGTTCTATCAGAGGATCTTCAAGAGGCTCGAGATGGTATTTGTCAATAGTCTTAATGGCTGGTTCTGATCTTCTATTATCAATTGTCCTTGGTTCAACATTGTTTCTTCTCCAAGCTCAACATCTTCAATTTCCTGATCATGAAGTGTTTGTTATTCATGCTAAGTAATAAATTATTTAAGGCACCATTCTATCGCTTTCTCTCTTGTTCCTCCAAACTCTCTCCTCTCCTTCCAACTCCAATTTGAGGGAATTGTCTAGCCTGATGCCCTACATATAATAAGGAGAGCGAATCATGAAATATTCACTTCCTCTCCTTTCAATTAACTTCTTGCTCATGCCCTCTCTCATTAATTTTCCCTACTCTTACTTGTTTAAGCCATATAGTTTATCAAGTAATAATGCTTCTTCAATCAATTTTAAATCAATGACAGGAGTGACAGTTAATATGAATGTCAAAGTACAAATTCAAATTAGTGAACTGTCATTTGTCTTCAAATTGAAATTGCGCTTTTTGGTGACGAATCCTGAAAGCTAAAAAAAATGTTCTTTCGCCGATAAGGGATATACTTTGTTAATAAAGGAGAACCAATGAGATGTCAAATCTTTCAATAATTTACCTTTTTCAGCTCAGAGGATTTTTATTTTTTATGCTTGGAATTAATAAAATCAGCCTTTTCGGTTACCATCGTGGCTTAAAGGTTTTTAGTAAAATACACCTTTTACAACCCTACTGACAGAAGTCAGACAATTATTGCCAAAAATCATTCGGTTTATGTCACCTTAATGAACATGATTCATAACTGCGCTTTTCATTGACGTATCCTGAGCAAGTATTTCTTAGTTTTCCTCGTGCAAGTTCTATGAACCAAATAGGATTTCTTAGTTTCAGCCTTAAAATGAATAAAAGCGTTACTTCTTGGCGCCATCTCTATTTAAAGGTCGGTACTTGACAGCTTCTTTAATAAATTTGAAATCACTGACAGGAGTGACAGTGATTATGAATGTCAAATTACACAAGATGAATTGTCAGCTGTCACTTGTCATCAGGATAAAAATTGCGCTTTTGTATATGCATATGTCATTAAAGACTTCTATTTTTTATGCTAATTAGAAATCCTCGTAAATTCCTTTTGGGGTACGACTTTCGCTTAAAAAATCGTTGAATGTGATTTCTGTCAAACTGCGCTTTTTGTCGACGAATCCTAAGTCACTGGTACTAAGACAGTGACATATTTCCTTTGGACTTAAATATTGAATTATAGTACCTCTCTACTAGGACTGTACTGTATTTCTTAGTTTTTTTTAAATACCCATAAGAAGTTCCTTGGATAAAACAGGATTTCTTAAATTTAATCTTAGAAAATAATAAAAGAGTTCTTGCTTAGCGCCGTCTCTGTTTAAAAATCGTTACTTGACAGCTACTTCAATAAATTTTAAATCGCTGACAGAAGTGACAGTTAATAGGAATGTCAAAGTGCAAAAGATCATTCAAATCTGTCAACTGTCACTGGTCATCAGGATTAAAATTACGCTTTTTGATGAAAAATCCTAAAAGCTCAAAATTTTTTTCTTTCAACAACGTCTTGATTTATTCGTATTTTAATTATATTCTGGTTTATTGTATTATGAAGGAAACCAACTCAAAATTTGCATGTCTTCCCTAAGACAACCATGGATAAAATAGGATTTCTTAGATTTAGCCTTCGAATTAATAAAAGCGTTCTTTTTCCGGTCATCTCTATTAAAGGCTCAAAATTGACAAATGACATAAAATTAAAAATTCCTTCAAGAGACCGAAAGATCGGATTAATTATTTTGAATTCGTACCTTGTGACAGGAATAAACAATTACGCCAAATGCCTGGAATAAACTGAAAAATTAATTATAAAGTATAAAGCCTAAAAAGGGTCTTAGAATGAACTTCTCCCCTTCCTACTCCAATTAGGTAAATAAAACAGGCGACTACCCGGAACGTAAATACAAATTTGTTCTTATCAGCTTAAATCCTGGCTCCTCATTGGTGGTAATAATACCTTCACCATTAAAAGGCGAGCATTTCAACCAATAGAAACGATGACGTTATGTCATACATGAAATTAGGCTTAATGCACACGCAACGTATTCCAAATTAATGTGAAATGCGTATTTTACCCGAAACTTACCACGTTATCGACCATGATGCTTGTCAAAAAAAGTCTTGAATTAAGGGACATTTGTGCCAAACCCTTAATAACATCCTTATAAGCCCCCGAGTGTTTCTTCTCGTCCCCGTAGGTGTCGCCGTCTGCGGGACGCCGAAACACGTATGGAAACCTCGTGCTACTCACCAGGATCTTCCCGATAATAGCATCCTTACCGAAATAGTCGTCTCCATCCCTCAAGGAGTGCACAGTTTCAAAGGCAGAGATCGTAAAGTACTCCGCATTAAATATTAACTTATCGATAGAATTCGAGTATAACTTATCGCACGTGAGTCGTACTTCCGTAGACTTAAGGTCACCCTCCCGGATGGCAAAGTAAGCAGTGGGCAAGACAGTGCCGGAGGTCTGTAGGGGCAGAAATGACATGATTGGCATCAAATTGTACTTGGTGAGACCCTCGTTCAAATTGTTGAAACGATAGTAGTCGGCTACGCTTTTAAAACTGACCCTGTTGCCCCGGTCGTAGTTGGTAAACAGTATCTTATCGCCAGTGCGGAAACTCTTCACGCCGCTGCTCCTCAAGGTCAAATGAAACTTGTCCTTCGACATAATGAAGATCTTCGACTCGTAAGACATGGTGGTGATGTTCAAATGGAGATGGAACCAGAACATGTGGAATTGGTTCAAGGCGCTGGTTTCCTCGTAGTTGTATAACGGCACCCCCACTTTGTAAATGGCGTTCAGCAAATAGTCGAAGGGTTGTCTGCGATCTATTTCGCGCATAATCACCCAGGACCTCACCCGTTGGGAGTTGTAAAAAATCTTTAGGCATCGCTCGTAGTTTGTTAAGTCGGTGTCTAATGGTGGTGGTAAACCCAAGGGGATTTTGTTGGTGAGTGTTAGTGTGATCATGCCTAAAAGTATGCAGAATAAAGTATACATTTATCGGCTGTATGAAGTTAATTGACGGATATCTGGAATAAAACTAAATGGCAATAAAAAGCGACAGTAACGTGTCGTAGCGTGAGAGTGTGATTAGCGAAAAGTATGTACTGTAAATGGCTTTTTTAAATACGATATTTAATAATTATGTCGTCGTGTTTCACGATAAGCCATAAACAAACTGTGGACATCCAGAAAAATACATAGTTGCTTTAATCTGAGTTGGGGAATGACCGAACTGGGGTTACATATCATCTTTATATAATCCCTATGTCTGTCCTCTTCTACCACACTTTTCCCAAGTATATGATCAAGAAACGACTGAATGAGCTGTCTAAAAAATCATTTAAGAAGAAGCTTTCTTAGAACCAAAGGAAACTGATGGTTCTGACAAGCAAGTGTTGGTCAAACCGTATTCATAATCCGTATCCAAGGAATCAAAGGAAGCTAATGAGTCTAGATAATAAGAAAATAGAGAAAAACGTGACTAATATGAAGTAAACCTTTGTAACAGTATTGACAGGTTTCTTATTTATATCACGTCTCTGATTTGAAAATTCAGGACTATTCTAAAATTCACTGAATTCAAATTTCCCGCCTAGGCGAATACGTGACTTGTTGACGTCACCGACTAAACGTCACTGGAAGAGTAAAAAATTCAACCGATTTCTGTTCGTTTATTTCGTACAATTTTTAGGCAAGATATGTAAAACAACTGTTTCATTATTGTTTTGAACTTATGCCTAAATTCAAATTTCCCGCCAGAACAAATGTCTGAGATTATAATTTGAACTATTAAATGTCATTACTGTCAGCGCACTGTCACCATATTTAAAAGAAATAATTTTCGTTTACTTTTAGGCGCTAATTTGAATTGGTACCTAAATTTAAAATTCCCGCCTAAGCGAATCAATGACATTTTAGTACGAGTCAGATGAGCTGGAGTCAAATAAATGTCACTAATGTCATTGAAACGTTAACGGTAGTGTAAAGATTGCTAGCGATTTCCATTTGTTTAATTCGTGCAACTACCTATAGACCTAAATTAATGCTGGTTTTGACTCTTACCATACTACCATAAATGTTACCCCAACTGTCAGAAATTTATCGATTTCTGTTTGTTTATTTAGTACGACTTTTAGGCAAAATATGTAAAGTAATTTTTCCGTTATTCTATTGAACTTATCACTAAATTCAAATTTCCCGCCAGGACAAACGTCTGAGATTTTAATTCGAACCACAAGAGTCCGTGGCGCCGTTGACTATTAAATGTCATTACTGTCAGCGCACTGTCACCATATTTAAAGGGAATAATTTTCGTTTACTTTTAGGCGCTAATAAATGATTTTTTTTGAATTGGTACCTAAATTTAAAATTGCCGCCTAAGCGAATCAATGACATTTTAGTACGAGTCAGATGAGCTAGAGTCAAATAAATGTCACTAATGTCACTGAAACGTTAACGGTAGTGTAAAGATTGCTAGCAATTTCCATTTGTTTAATTCGTGCAACTACCTATAGACCTAAATTAATGCTGGTTTTGACTCTTTCTTTTTAATAAAACAAAATTAAATTCCTCGTCAAGGTAAATGAATTGAATTTTGTTTTTAGCCATAGAAGTTGGTGGCGCTACCGACGACCTGTCAAAAATGTCAAAATACCATAAATGTTCCCCAACTGTCAGAAATTTATCGATTTCTGTTTGTTTATTTAGTACGACTTTTAGGCAAAATATGTAAAGTAATTTTTCCGTTATTCTATTGAACTTATCACTAAATTCAAATTTCCCGCCAGGACAAACGTCTGAGATTTTAATTCGAACCACAAGAGTCCGTGGCGCCGTTGACTATTAAATGTCATTACTGTCAGCGCACTGTCACCATATATAAAGGAATAATTTTCGTTTACTTTTAGGCGCTAATAAATGATTTTTTTTGAATTGGTACCTAAATTTAAAATTCCCGCCTAACCGAATCAATGACATTTTAGTACGAGTCAGATGAGCTGGAGTCAAATAAATGTCACTGAAACGTTAACGGTAGTGTAAAAATTGCTAGCGATTTCCATTTGTTTAATTCGTGCAACTATCTATAGACGTAAATGAATGCTGGTTTTCACTCTTTCTTTTTGATAAAACAAAATTAAATTCCTCGTCAAGGTAAATGAATTGAATTTTGTTTTTAGCCACAGAAGTTGGTGGCGCTACCGACGACTTGTCAAAACTGTCAAAATACCATAAATGTTACTCCAACTGTCAGAATTTTACCGATTTCTGTTTGTTTATTTAGTACAACTTTTAGGCAAAATATGTAAAGTGATTTGTCCGTTATTCTTTTGAACTGATGACAAAATTCAAATTTCCCGCCAGGACAAACGTCTGAGATTTTAATTCGAACCACAAGAGTCAGTGGCGCCGTTGACTATTAAATGTCATTACTGTCAGCGCACTGTCACCATATTTAAAGGGAATAATTTTCGTTTACTTTTAGGCGCTAATAAATGATTTTTTTTGAATTGGTACCTAAATTTAAAATTGCCGCCTAAGCGAATCAATGACATTTTAGTACGAGTCAGATGAGCTGGAGTCAAATAAATGTCACTGAAACGTTAACGGTAGTGTAAAGATTGCTAGCGATTTCCATTTGTTTAATTCGTGCAACTATCTATAGACGTAAATGAATGCTGGTTTTCACTCTTTCTTTTTGATAAAACAAAATTAAATTCCTCGTCAAGGTAAGTGAATTGAATTTTGTTTTTATCCACAAAAGCTGGTGGCGCTACCGACGACCCGTCAAAAGTGTCAAAATACCATAAATGTTACCCCAACTGTCAGAAATTTACCGATTTCTGTTTGTTTATTTAGTACGACTTTTAGGCAAAATATGTAAAGTGATTTTTTCGTTATTCTATTGAACTTATCACTAAATTCAAATTTCCCGCCAGGACAAACGTCTGAGATTTTAATTCGAACCACAAGAGTCAGTGGCGCCGTTGACTATTAAATGTCATTACTGTCAGCGCACTGTCACCATATTTAAAGGAATAATTTTCGTTTACTTTTAGACGCTAATAATAAATCATTTTTTTTTTTTTTGAATTGATGCCTAAATTTAAACTTCCCGCCTAACCGAATCAATGACATTTGAGTACGAGTCAGATGAGCTGGAGTCAAATAAATATCACTAATGTCACTGAAACGTTAACGAAAGTGTAAAGATCGCTAGCGATTTCCATTTGTTTAATTCGTGCAACTACCTATAGACGTAAATTAATGCTGGTTTTGACACTTTCTTTTTGATAAAACAAAATTAAATTCCTCGCCAAGGTAAGTGAATTGAATTTTGTTTTTAGCCACAGAAGTTGGTGGCGCTACCGACGACCTGTCAAAAGTGTCAAAATACCATAAATGTTACCCCAACTGTCAGAAATTTACCGATTTCTGTTTGTTTATTTAGTACGACTTTTAGGCAAAATATGTAAAGTGATTTGTCCGTTATTGTCACCATATTTAAAGGGAATAATTTTCGTTTACTTTTAGGCGTTAATAAATGATGTTTTTTTTTTTAATTTATAAAAATATGAAATTATACTTCCCGCCTAAACGAATCAATGACATTTTAGTACTGGTCAGATGAGTTGTAGTTATGTCACTAATGTCACTGAAACGTTAACGGTAGTGTAAAGATTGCTAGCGATTTCCATTTGTTTAATTCGTGCAACATTAAATTCCTCGCCAAGGTAAATGAATTAATTTTTACTTTAAGGCACAAAAATTGGTGGCGAGTAAGTGTCAAAATACGATAAATGTCAGTACTGTCACCCCAACTGTCAAAATTTCTACCGGTTTCCATTTGTTTATTTTGTACTACTAAGTACTTGGACGGCGAATCAAGCGATGGGCAATCAAAGGAAGTTGTGCAAACCATATTGAAATATCTTATCAGTTTTCTTATTAATCCAAACTATCTTGATGATGTATATTCAGGGGATCAAAGAGGGCTAATGCTTCTGGATTATAAGAAGATGTTGTCTTGTCAGTTTTCCAAACTACGTTGATAGATCCAAGGAATTAGAGAAAGTTGATAATTCATATCCAGGCAGCCGAAAACTTACAGTCATCTTCTTCCAGCATCTTAGTGACTTTTCTCACGTATATAATGAGAAAACTGATTACAAAAGTTATTGGTTCTGGTAATAATAATAAAATGTCTGCTTTGTTAGCCACCTTCTAGCCTACTTCCACAACAAACTAAGACACATCTGCAAAGTACATGATCAATGAAGCTGATGGTTCTAGTGTAGAGAGTTCATTTCCAAAAAATACCTCCTTCATGCTCAGATCAAATCCCCAAAACCATCTTTGAAGTTTTACCATCAATCAATGAATGCCTGGAAGAAATTCACCATTTTATCGACCTATGCTTGCACCACTGGTTTTGATCTCGTGATCAATTTAAATCTAGGTTTGTTCCAATTCTTCTCATTTAAGGTGCTTTGGGGTGAACTCCTCGTCTTCCTCTTCAGAAAGTCCTAAACTCAAGCCGACCAAAGCTCCTTAAAATAATACTTAACCCTGATTGGCATTAATCACTGAAGACTCTATACAATATTCTTCCCGCAAGAGGCTTATGGAGGAGTTAAGTAGGTTGACTTGTCTTCTCCTGATCTGATTTATATATCAACCAATGAGTCTCTACTATTGGAAGTTCAGAAGAGCAATAGAACCAAGACTAAACTGTGTCGGTACGATGCATAAAGCTGCTTAACTTCTTAATACATCACGATCGCATTGTCTAACCCAGAAAGTCATTAAACGAGAAAAAAAAACTCATTAAGACGAAGCGGATGATGCCCTTGAACTCGAAAATGGCCGGCTCTTCTCCTCCTAATTTCGACTATTTAAAGCGTAACATCACAATAACTATCATCGCCGTCTGCCGCAATAATTACACCAACTAAAAGCGGAGAGATTAACAAACGGCCAATTTATAAGCCGTTTAGTTGAAAGGCATACGGGCGTTACGAAGAGATTCGTTGAGCGTTAGGAGGAGTCGACGGTAACGAGGGTTAAAAAATTGGTCAAAGAACTTTTAATGAAAGAATCGATTGTGTTAATAGTTGCGGATGTTCAGTAGTATCTGCTGAGGTAATTGATTCACTAAACATCTAATGGTTCTAAAAAAGTCACAAGGGTCTGACCAAGGGGCATGATCAACTCTTGGTTGTATGTGCTCATGATGATTGAGAGTAATATGGCTGCAATCAGCCTGCCTAATCCCTATTGGAACTTTATATTGAAGACATTATACCTTTTTAAGCTACATAACCCTTCTCCAAGCCTCGCCCTTAGATCTCACTCTAGTCAAAATCTTCTTCTTTATCTCCCTTTTCTTAGCTACATCACTACACACAGACGATTCATAGTCTGCTCTGCCTCCTGGAATACAGGAACGTACTCCTTCGGAGGAGCAGAGTAATAATGAGTTTGAAGTGAGTGCTCCTCTTATAGTGTGACATTTCAATGTACGAACACATCTTGGCTTGTCTGACCTGAGTACAGGCCGTAATGTTCTGCATTATCAAGAGTGAGAAGAAGATATCGGATTGTAAAGTAACGAATATGCCTAAGAGCCTTGTAGAGCTTTTTATCAATCGGACAACGCGCAGGAACCGCTATTATAAAAGTCAGGAGCAGATGAAGAAGCAGACTTTTAACAATAGGCCCTAACTTCGATTTTCCGGTAAGGCAAGGAGTAGGAGAGAAGTATTATAATGCCGTTAAGTCTATACAAGTGAGAGAGGTCATACCTGAGATCAAGGAGTACAAGAATATCTTGATGACTCTGATGCTTTAAGTAAGGCAAGGATTAGGAATACGTTCTACGTTATAAGAATTTTTTGTAATATATTTTGAATATTTGTTAACGAATTTGTGAATTGGTTGCGCCAAGGGGACAAATGGAAATAGGCGGATTTCTATACATTCTTTCAGTGAGATTTACAGTTGTTTGACATTTAGTTGTCGGTGGTGCCACCAACTTTTGTAGCTTAAAGCAAAATTCAATTTATTTACCTTGGCGAGGAATTAAATTTTATTTTATAGAAAAGAAAATGTCAAAAATAGCATTAATTTTCGTCTATCGGTAGTTGCACGAATTAAACAAATGGAAATCGGAAAAAACCTTGAGACTACCGTTAACATTTCAGTGACATTAGTGACATTTATTTGTCGATGATAACACCAGCTCATCTGACCCGTACTAAAATGTCATTGACTCGCTTAGGCGGGAAGTTTAAATTTAGGTGTAACTTTAAAAAAAAAACACCATTTATCAGCGCCTAAAAGTAAAGGAAAATTATTCCTTTAAGTATGATGACAGTGCGCTGATGTTTAATTGTCAACGGCGCCACTGACTCTTGACGTTTAGTCACGTGGCTTAAATAGTTTCGTCCAGGCGGGAGATTTGAATTCGGTGTCTTAATAATTCAAAGGATCAAAGGAAACTCACTCCTTGGACAACTTTAGCTCCTCACTTTGTTCTTCAAATTTCTGCATCAGCCTGCTCAATCTCTACTGGAACTTCATACTGGTTACAATTAGTTCATTTGACAATTAAATAATTGTGAAATTAAATAATTAAACAATTATTTGATTATCTTTAAATGACTTTTTTATTTCCAACTTTACTTGTAAGCTTTTTATAAGATATTTGATGAAATTTGAAAAGTTTGAATTCTGAGACAGTTAACTTGCAGAATTTGCTTGATATCTCGATTGCTATTGATCGTACGATATTTTTTGTCATAAACAAAATGAAAGAAAATTAAATTTCCTTTAAATAACTCCAATAACTCCAATTTGATTTATAAGCAGTTTTTAAGATATTCATTAAAATTTGAAAAAATTGACTTCTGAGACAAACTTTTGACAATTTGCTTGATATCTCGGTTGCTATTGATCGTACGATATTTTTTGTCATAAATAAAATGAAAGAAAATTAAATTTCCTTTAAATAACTCTAATAACTCTAACTTGATTTGTAAGCGGTTTTTAAGATATTCATTAAAATTTTAAAAAATTGAATTCTGAGACAGTTAATTTTGACAATTTGCTTGATATCTCGGTTGCTATTAATCGTACGATATTTTTTGTCATAAACAAAATGAAAGAAAATTAAATTTCCTTTAAATAACTCCAATAACTCCAATTTGATTTATAAGCAGTTTTTAAGATATTCATTAAAATTTGAAAAAATTGAATTCTGAGACAGTTAATTTTGACAATTTGCTTGATATCTCGGTTGCTATTGATCGTACGATATTTTTTGTCATAAACAAAATGAAAGAAAATTAAATTTCCTTTAAATAACTCTTATAACTCTAACTTGATTTGTAAGCGGTTTTTAGGATATTCATTAAAATTTGAAAAAATTGAATTCTGAGACAGTTAACTTTGACAATTTGCTTGATATCTCGGTTGCTATTGATCGTACGATATTTTTTGTCATAAACAAAATGAAAGAAATTAAATTTCCTTTAAATAACTCTTATAACTCCAATTTGATTTTTAAGCAGTTTTTAAGATATTCATTAAAATTCAAAAAAAATGAATTCTCAGACAGTTAATTTTGACAATTTGCTTGATATCTCGGTTGCTATTGATCGTACGATATTTTTTGTCATAAACAAAATGAAAGAAAATTAAATTTCCTTTAAATAACTCTAACAACTCTAACTTGATTTGTAAGCAGTTTTTAAGATATTCGTTAAAATTTAAAAAAAATTGAATTCTGAGACAGTTAACTTTGACAATTTGCTTTATATCTCGATTGCTATTGATCTTACGATATTTTTTATCATAAACAAAATGAAAGAAAACTAAATTTCCTTTAAATAACTCTAATAACTCTAACTTGATTTGCAAGCAGTTTTTAAAATATTCATTAAAATTTAAAAAAATTGAATTCCGAGACAGTTAATTTTGACAATTTTCTTTATATCTTCGTTCCTATTGATCTTACGATATTTTTTGTCATAAACAAAATGAAAGAAAATTAAATTTTCTTTAAATAACTCTTATAACTCCAATTTGATTTATAAGCAATTTTTAAGATATTCATTAAAATTTGAAAAAAATTGAATTCTGAGACAGTTAATTTTGACAGTTTACTTTATATCTCGATTGCTATTGATCGTACGATATTTTTTGTCATAAACAAAATGAAAGAAAATTAAATTTTCTTTAAATAACTCTTATAACTCCAATTTAATTTTTAAGCAAATTTTAAGATATTCATTAAAATTCAAAAAAATTGAATTCTGAGACAGTTAATTTTGACAATTTGCTTTATATCTTCGTTCCTATTGATCTTACGATATTTTTGTCATAAACAAAATGAAAGAAAATTAAATTTTCTTTAAATAACTCTTATAACTCCAATTTGATTTATAAGCAATTTTTAAGATATTCATTAAAATTCAAAAAAATTGAATTCTGAGACAGTTAATTTTGACAATTTGCTTGATATCTCGGTTGCTATTGATCCTACGATATTTTTTGTAATAAACAAAATGAAAGAAAATTAAATTTCCTTTAAATAACTCTAATAACTCTAACTTGATTTGTAAGCGGTTTTTAAGATATTCATTAAAATTTGAAAAAATTGAATTCTGAGCCAGTTAATTTTGACAATTTGCTTAATATCTCGGTTGCTATTGATCGTACAATATTTTTTGTTATAAACAAAATGAAAGAAAATTAAATTTCCTTTAAATAACTCTTATATAACCAACTTGATTGGTAAGCAGTTTTTAAGATATTCGTTAAAATTTGAAAAAAAATTAATTCTAAGACAGTTAATTTTGACAATTTCCTTTATATCTCGGTTGCTATTGATCCTACGATATTTTTTGTCATAAGCAAAATAAAAGAAAATTAAATTTCCTTTAAATAACTCCAATAACTCTAACTTGAACTGTAAGCAGTTTTTAAGATATTCATTAAAATTTGAAAAAATTGAATTCTGAGACAAACTTTTGACAATTTGCTTGATATCTCGGTTGCTATTGATCTTACGACATTTTTCCTCATAAGCAAAATGAAAGAGCATTAATTTTCCTTTAAATAACTCTTATAAAACCAACGGTACCCCAAGTTATTTAATAGTTCTCGAAGGTCCTTTAAGCTCCTATATCTTCTCATTACCAAACAAAATTGCGTACAATAAAATAGAAAAAAAAATACGCGATGGCGCCTTGAAACGTGCACACGCGGCGGAGGCCAAAGGGGGCCATTGACTTTGTTTTTGATTTTTTTTTTCGCCTCGCATTATACATACGAAAACCGGTCCCCGCGAGTAGGTGACCCACTTTCGAACGGCCGAATTGTAAATTGTGAAATTTTTTCAAGTTTTTAATTTGCATCGAGAGAGCGAGAACGAAGGACTCTCGAAATGCTATTTTTTATATGAGGGGTGGCGAGGAAAGGGGGGCTCCCCCCGAGGCTTACAAAACGAGATTCGGGCCGGCCATAAAGCAGATTTTAATCGACCGTTTGTTCCACTTTTCTTACCGATGTGTGACCAATCTGAATTTTTGGCCAAAAGGTTGGGCACTACTGAGAAGTAAAAGTTCTTTGTTTACAAACAAACTAATAGGTTATATTTAAATCGCATTAATCGGTGCTGAAACCCTATTTTTTGATAGAGCATGCGTCACCGTACCGATATATTGTGTTCTCTTGAACGGCCACTGCAACTTAATGCGCTGCCGCACTTAATAACTCAGTTCCTTAGCAGTTTTTAACGTATAGGAATGAAATTGGACCAACTTAAATTCTGCAGTTGACTTGTACATTTTGCTTCATATGAAAGTTACGAAGACAAGATTACAAGAAAAAAATTCCCGGAAATGCACATAAATTGGAACACCTATACACGGACTAAATAAAAAAACTAAACTCTGTCTGTTATACTTTATGAATCTTTAGAACGCATTTAACCATAAATAGGCTAATTTGGAGTGGATCTAATATGTTGGAGGTTATTTTTAAATTTTTCAATTCGAACAATTCAAAATATGACCATTAGAAATTCCTGTAGAGGAAATTTAAAAAAAATGATTTTTTTAACTGTGTATGCTTATATATATTTTTGAATGTATTATTTTCCTTGTAAAAAATCAACACGAATTTCGAAAATTTGAAAATGTATAATACACCCTCATTAAACTATAATTTTCCTCCACACAGATTGAAATCTACTGAGAAATTGCCAACAAATGCTATTTCAATCAGTTATAAACGTCAAATGGCTGCAGACAAACCGCATGGAAGTCCAAAAAGCCTAACCTACGTTAATGTGATTCGATCAATCCTAGATTGTTGCCCAAATGCATGTAGAAATTCTGTTTTTATTCCAGGCGATTGATCACTTGATGTTCCTACTCAAAAAAAGACACACAATAACCTTAAAATCCTGGAAGAATTCTGTTTTTATTCCAGGCAGTTGATCACCTGAATTCCCTGATATTCTCACCATTTCTTAAGATGTTCTTAGGGAAATTTGGAATTTGTTACTAAAAGTAGGAACAAAAACTACCCCCAACCAAAACGGCACCATTTTCTCAATTTTTTTACAGACTGAGGTTTTTACCCTCAAATTCATTTTCAGAAATCACACCATATACTATCACACTTGATATCTTAGTTCTATGACATTAAGGACTGGATGGATTTGAGGGTATAAACGTTAAATGGTTGCAGACAAATCGCATGGAAATCCAATAAGTCTGGCCAATTTGTATTTATTATATTTCAGGCAGTTCATCATCTAAATTCACTGATGTTGGTACTCAAAAAAAAAACAAATGAACCTCAAATGCCTGGAATACTTCTGTTTTTATTCCAGGCATTTCTGAATTTATTATTCTCAAAGAAAATTAGAACTTAGCAAAAAAAAAACACCCAACCAAAACAGCTCTAGCTGCCTCAATTTTTATTATAAATTGACGTTTTTACCCTCAAATCTATCCTTAGGAACCACACTATAATGCTGTGAAAGAATTATGTGCATATTTTAAACAGTTTCCAAGTTATGACCAAAATTGTCGGCTACAAAATAAAAATGTTGAATTTTTTAATGTCGTTCAAATTAGGTGGCTCTGGGAGCTTGATGGACAAAATTCCCTCTAATTCAAAAAGTTATTAGGTTACAAGAGTCATTCTTATATGAAATTGTTCTGTAAGAAATGCCCTTTCTTGCACGAATACTCTTTTAAAAATATTCTCACTATTTTTTAAGATATTCACGAGGAAAATTAAAACTTGCTAATAAAAAAAGCAAAAAAAACCACCCCAACCAAAACAGCCATAGCTACTTCAATTTTTTTTTAATTGACGTTTTTGCACGCAAATCTATCCTTAGGAACCACACTATAATGCTGTGGAAGAATTATGTGCATATTTTAAATAGTTTCCAAATTATGACTAAAAATGTCGGCTAAAAAATAAAAATCTTGAATTTCCAATGTCGTTTTGAAGACCAAATTAGGTGGCTCTGGAAGAATGAACCTCAAATGTCTGGAATAGTTCTGTTTTTAATCCAGGCATATGAACGTCTAAATTCCCTGATATTCCCATTATTTTTTAATTTAATATTCTTAAAAAAATTTGGAATTTGTTAATAAAAAAAGGAAAAAAAGTACCTCAACCAAAACAGCTCTAGATACCTCAATTTTTATTACAAACTGACGTTTTTACCCTCAAATTCATTTTTAAGAATCACATTATAATGACGTAAAAAAATTATGAGAATATTTTAAATAGTTGCCAAGTTATGACCAAAATTGTCGGCTACAAAATGAAAACCTTGAATTTCCAATGTCGTTTAAATTAGATGGCTCCGGGAGTTTGTTGGACAAAATTCCCTCTAACTCAAAAAGTTTTTTGATTACAAGGACCATTCTCATATGAAATTGTTATGTAAGAAATACCCTTTCTTGCACGAAGACTCCTTTAAAAATACTCTCACTTTTTTTTAAGATATTCACGAGGAAAATTAGAACTTGCTAATAAAAAAAGCAAAACAAACTACCCCAAACAAAACAGCCCTAGCTACTTTAATTTTTTTTACAAACTGACGTTTCTACCCTCAAGTCTATCTTCAGGAACCACATTATAATGATGTAAAAAAATTATGAGAATATTTTAAATAGTTTCCAAGTTATGACCAAAAATGTCGCCTACAAAATAAAAATCTTGAATTTCCAATGTCGTTCAAATTAGGTGACTCTATAAGCTTGATGGACAAAACTCCCTCTAACTCGAAAAGTTTTTGAGGTACAAAAATCGTTTTTATATGAAATTGTTTGGTAAGAAATGCTCTATCTTGAACTAAAACTCTTTTAAGAGTATTTTTATTATTTTTTAAAATATTCACAAAGGAAGTTAGAATTTGTTAATGAAAGTAGGAAAAAAACTACCTTAATCCAAACAGTCCTTGCTACAATTGATTATATGATATTAGGATTCTAGGATATTAAGAAATTAATGGATTTAAGGATATAAGAGTTAAATGGCTGCAGACAAACCGCATGGAAATCCATTAAGTGTAAACTACATAAATGTGATTCGCGTGATGGTCCAATACAATTTCATTAATTTAGATTGTTGATCAAATGCCTGGACAAATTGTATTAATATTTCAAGCAGTTGATCATCTAAATTCCCTGATATTGGCACTCAAAAAAAACAAATGAACCTCAAATGCCTGGAATAGTATTGTTGTTATTCCAGGCAGTTGGTCATCTGAATTCCCTGCTATTCCCACCATTTGTTAATTTAATATTCTTAAAGAAAGTTAGAATTTGTTAATAAAAAAAAGGCAAAAAAACTACCTCAACCAAAACAGCTCTAGCTACCTCAATTTTTATTACAAACTGACGTTTTTACCCTCAAATTCATCTTCAGGAATTACGTAATAATGACGTAAAAGAATAATGAGAATATTTTAAGTAGCTTCCAAGTTATGACCAAAATTGTAGGTTACAAAATAAAAATCTTGAATTTCCAATGTCGTTCAAATTAGGGGGCTCTGGGAGTTTGATGAACAAAATTCCCTCTAACTCAAAAAGTCTTTGAGGTACAAAAATCGTTCTTATATGAAATTGTTTGGTAAGAAATGCCCTTTTTTGAGCTAAAACTCTTTTAAGAATATTCCCATTATTTGTTAAAATATTCTCAAAGAAGGTTAGAATTTGTTAATGAATGTAGGAAAAAACTACCCCAACCAAAACATCAATTTTTACTATAGACTGACATTTTCATCCTCAAATTCATTCTCAGAAATCACACTATTAAGAAAATCTTTTAGTTGCTTTTATGTTAGATCCTATAGCAGTCCTTGTGATGAGCAACATTTAAAAAAATTAAATTACCCTTAAAAAACTCTTATACATTACTCTTGACATTTTGCTAAATACCTCAGTTACTATTAATAACTACAAGTATTCCGATTTTCCGTAACACACTTGTAGTTACAAGTAAAATGGTCTACACTTGTGCACGTTGTTCCTAGAAGATAATTTATTTTTTCAATGCAACACGATTCGTGGTGTTACATGTTTTGTCTGAAAAATTAATAAAGAATCATTAACAGTATCTAGAGAGTGAGATTTCAATGTCAAATTAATTATTTGAACACTCTATTAACCTCTTGGATAAGAATGCAAACTCCTCCATGCTGTTTGTGCATTTTTTCATAGCATTAGTGTGGTCAATGTGGATTAATTTCTCCACCTACTGCACAGGCATAGAACTTCATAGTGTTTGTTTAGTTTATCCAGAGCAACCTCTAAGTCCAGTGTCTTATTTCTAATATACTGGATATTTTGCGTAAAGACATGAACTTGGGAACAAATATAGGTATATTTGTTAAGCATTTTTACCTCATAGCTGTGAAGTCATGACATTTTTCCTGTTTTCAAGCTCTACTTACTCTTTAAGGGAGAAACATGACCAATTTATTTTAGGACTCTCCAACCTGTAAATTTTCTACTACAATAATGTATTCTAATTCTAATTAAATATGCTTCTTGATTATCATTTAAAAAATGTCAATTGCTAGGTTCCTATTAATAGGTGTTTGCATGATAATTACTTTGAATGCATAAGCCATTTTTATGAGGTATATTTAACTTGTCTGGCAGACAATACCGGACCGGATCATTGCAAGAGACGAAATTAGACCCACATGGTACATTTATTACGTGGCGACCTCCATAATTCCGTCCAATGAAAAAAAATTATCGTTTTTTGGCAATATGCGGGGCCCGAGATAAAAAAAAGTTAACTCAGTCACATGAGGGTATTTTAATTAAATTGCCCGACAATGCATAATCACGATCGATATTAAACGTATAATAATTTTTTTTTATTAACGTCCTATTGTCTAAGCGGGCTTTCTTATAGTAAATACACGCATGCATAATGTATTTTTTACCCAAAAAGTTGCTCGTTCATTCATGTGTGTGTGTGTGTGTGCCATGTATACCACACCGTATATTTACATTTTAGAAGGCAGTACGCGTTTTGCAGAGGGGTTCGAACAAAAACAGGAAGACGTTGTCTGGCATCATTATTATACGATCCTAGGGTAAACGATGAAACATCAGGGAATTGAAAACAAAAGCAGCAGAGCCTATACACGACAGGTTTATCTTAAAAACTGCTAATTTGACGAGATAGTTGTATAAGAGTTTTTTAAAGAAAATTTAATTCCCTGTAATTTTGTTTATTACCATAAATATCATAGGATGAATAGTAACTGAGGTATTTAGCAAAATGTCAAGAGTAATGTATAAGAGTTTTTTAAAGGTAATTTAATTTTGCTCATCCAAAGGACCGCTATAGGATCTGACGTGGAAGCAACTCAAAACATTCTCATAATTTTTTTACATCATTATAGTATGATTCTATGAAAATAAATTTGAGGATAAAAACGTCAATTTATATTAAAAATTGATGGTTTGGTTGGAGTAGTTTTTTCCCTATTTTTATTAACAAATTCTAACTTTCTTTGAGAATATGTTAAGAAATAATGGGATTATTCTAAAAAGAGTTTCAGCTCAAAAAAGGGCATTTCTTACCAAACAATTTCGTATGAGAACGACTTTTGTACCTCAAAAACTTTTTGAGTTAGAGGGAATTTCGTCCATCAAGCTCCCAGAGCCACCTTATTTGAACGACATTAAAAAATTCAAGATTTTTATTTTGTAGCCGACAATTTTGGTCATAACTTGGAAACTATTTAAGATATTGTCATAATTTTTTTACGTTATTATAATGTGATTCTTAAAGATGAATTTGAGAGTAAAAACGTTAGTTTTTAATAAAAATTGAGGTAGCTAGGGCTGTTTGAATTGAGGTAGTTTTATTTCCTTTATTTATTAACAATTTCTAACTTTCTTTAAGAATATTAAATTAAGAAATAGTGGGAATATCAGGGAATTCAGATGATCAACTGCCTGGAATAAAAACAAAACTATTCCAGGCATTTGAGGTTTATTTGTTTTTTTTAAGTACCAACATCAGGGAATTTAGTTGATCAACAATCTAAATTGATCAAATTATATTGGACCATCACGCGAATCACATAACGTAATATAACGAATAATAACGTAAATTAGGCTTATTGGATTTCCATGCGGTTTGTCTGCAGCCATTTAACGCTTATATCCTCAAATCCGTCAATTTCTTAATGTCCTAGAATCCTAATATTATAGAATCAATTGTACCGGAGGCTGTTTGGATTGAGGTAGTTTTTTTCCTACTTTCATTAACAAATTCTAAGTTCCTTTGAGAATATTTTAGGAAATAATGGGAATATTCTTAAAAGAATTTTAGTTCAAAAAAGGGCATTTCTTACCAAACAATTTCATATGAAAACGAGTTTTGTACCTCAAATACTTTTCGAGTTAGAGGGAATTTTATCCTTCACGTAAACAATGAACTTGAATTGCTATTTATTAAGCTCATATAACTTTACAGGCACCAAGAACATGCTGAAGACTTGTAAAATTTGTTAAGGTATTAAAATAAAGTAGTCTACAACTTTTATTAATTACCCAAAAAAAGAGTTGCCAGCTTTTACTAACTAAAATTGAAAACATTGTCAATAAATGTTAGTTACGTGCATAACTTAAAGGTGTATGATGGTTATTTCTTTATTAATTTAAGCTTCCTGTATTCCTTATCTTCATAAATATTTTGCTAGTGTGGGAGCACTGAATCGCCGAAATCACTGCTGAGATTATTTATGTTTATACCTTACAAAAGAATGAACATAATACTTGATAAGTTCAGAAAGTTATCAACTTTCTCAAATCACTGTTGTGATTTATTTGTCCAATTTTGGATTAGTAACAACATTCTTATAATAAATTTTTGCTCGTTAAAAATTTAGGAGTGCAATCAATTCATCATTTTTTTTTATGAGAATGGTATTACCTTGCAAAGGACATTTTTTTTTGAAAATTCCTCGATAAAATTTAAAAAAAATATTGTAACTTAAAAACATTAAATTTTGAAAAATTGTACCTCAGATTTTATTGTGTAATGAGTAAAAATCATTTTTTTTTTGAAAATTCAGGATTTTTTTTCCAAACTAAAAAATGTCTTTTTACGTATGTATTAAGGATGCGCGGTTTACTAACCACAATATAATAAATCGATAAAATGCTCAATAAGTCCCCTTAATGGCCTTATATGAACAACATATTGTACTGATAAAATTATTCAAAATTAAACTTCCTAATAAACAATTAAAACCCGACAGTTCCAACCATTATTCAATAAAGATTTGTTATGAAAGGCGCCGCCAAAAAGACGCGCGGAGCATGTAATTTGGTCGACAATGCAGCAGACTATCTAATTTAAAATTTAAATTACGCGCGTATAATGAAACAATGCGCATTCGCATACAATGGATACGGGACCTAAAGGAGCGAAACTGCGGTGGTGATTTTCTTTTTTTCATTGCTTGAGTGCATCCTACGCTAAAGTAAAAATTGACTCGGGATGTTGATAAAAGACTGCCAACCTTATGGAGTGAATAAAGAACAAATATGGAGAAAGGGCTGTCAGAATTTCATTTTGCTCTCTCTGCTTTCTTATTGGCTCTTCTACCACGTAATCTCTCCACCAATCTCTCTTCTCGATTTGAGAGGGTTCTGTCGAATTTGTATTGTCAGATCTACTTCCTGTCCTTCTTAGTTACTTCTCGTCCTCTGTATCTCCTTACATAATCTTTGTTTTAAGGCATTTGTTTTTCGGATTCTTTTAACTTTAGAATGTACTTCATTTATAATTTTTTACTTTATAGATCTTGGGTGCGAATAATTCTGAAGATGTTCGTTAATTTTTTTGATATTTGCCCAAATATTTTTGTTCCATGAAATCCGAATATTTCGAAAAATTCATTTCAGAGTTTTGCAATTTTCGGCATTTTCTCACAAAAAAAATCTAATTTTTAAAATTAGTTGATTTTGAATAATTTCCTTGAGTGTGAAAATTTATTTAAAGGCAATCTTTTTTTGACAAGTTTATGTCCTGTTTTTTCCCAAAATTTCCTAACGCTTTTGAAAATTTTTACTTTCTTCCGGGCCTATTCCAGACATTTTCAATATATTTTCTTTATTTTAAATATTTCTGAAATTACTAGAAATCCAAAAGAAATATTTCAGAAATTTTCAAAAAAAAATAAAATAGAAAATTTAGTGAGGAATCCGAGTGAACACGAAGCTACGTAGACCGGCCGTATTTGTTTATCTCATGAATTTAGTTGATCGCCAGTAGTTAAAGCTGAGGTATCGTCAATTTTCTATTTTTGCACGCGAAAGTAAGAAATCGATATTGAATCTGTTTTTGGTCCTACTTCGTTATTTTAAAGTTGTGGACTTCAAAGTAAGTACAATATTTGTTTATAACCGTGTTATTTTAATAATATTTAGTTAAAAAATAACAGTTCTAAATACATTTTTTAATATGTGTTGAATTACGTGTGTGGGGTTAGTTGAGCCAAAATTAACGGGGCAAGTTGAGACATGGCTCAACTAACCTTCTTTCATGTATTTGTTTTATTTTATGTATAAAATAATATTTTTGCTATATTCCTGTTTTATTTTCAGATGACCGCACGTGGAGAGGCGACAAAAGAGCAGCTATTTAATGCAGCAAAAGCAGTTGAAAATGAGGGAAAAAGTATTCGAACCGCAGCAACTGAATTTGGAATTGATCGAACGACACTGGGCCGATATATAAAAAAATTAAAGAGTGGAGATGGACCAGACGAAGTAACAATGGGATATGTTGCATCTCGTCAAGTTTTTTCTTTAGAGCAAGAAGAAATTCTTAAAGATTACTTGCTCAAATTGGCATCCATTTCTTATGGTCTATCGCCAATTGATATTAGACGCCTAGCCTTCGAATATGCAACAAAATATAACTTAAACGTTCCTGAATCTTGGAAGATAAATAAAATGGCAGGAAAGGACTGATTGTCGGCTTATTTTGACGGCTTAAAAACTGCTTTAATAAATTTTCGCCATCAAAAATTTGGAACACAGACAAAACGGGCGTGTCTACAGTAACAAAACCTTCAAAAATAGTAGCAGCGAAGGGAAAAAGAAACATAGGTGCTGTTACTTCAGGAGAGCGTGGCACTAATGTAACCCTAATTACCGCCGTATCAGCAATAGGGAATACAATACCACCCATGACTGTCTTTCCCAGAAAAAAATTTAAACCCTATTTTATTTCAAACGGTCCTCCAGAATGCATCGGTGCAGGAAATGCAAGTGGTTGGGTGACTTATTTAGAATTTGATGATTTTATGAAGCATTTCATTAAACATACAAGCCCTACTAAACAGTCTCCTGTTTTACTTTTACTGGACAATCATTCATCACATTTATCAATCGAGACCGTAGAATATGCAAAGAACAACGAAGTGGTAATGCTTTCATTCCCACCACATTGCACCCACAAACTTCAGCCACTGGACGTGTCAGTCTTCTGGCTTTTCAAGAAGTATTTGGCTTCTGCCCAGGATGCATGGCTTCGTAACAACCCCGGACAGATAATTAGCATATACGAAATACCAAAAGTTGTTGCCACAGCTTTGCCATTAGGAACTACAAGTTCCAATATAATAAATGGATTTTCAAAAACGGGTATATATCCTTATAATCTGATACAGATTTCGCGCCATCATATGTGACTGATCGTCCAGTTCCCGAATCTATATCTCAGCCGCCGTCGACAGAAAATAACAGCATTTCTGCCAGCACTTCCCAAACCATAGCTCCAGAAGCACCCGATGACAACGCCATACCATCTACATCTACTGGAGTTTTTTCATCTGAAAGCTTGCGGCCTTTGCCTAAGGCAGGACCAAGAAAAACACAAACCAGAGAAAGAAGAAAGCTTGTGCGATTTTGACAGACACGCCAGAAAAAGAAGCACTTGCTGAAGAACAAAGCAAAAAGAAAATGAAAAGTTCTATTAAAGTAGACAAAAAGAAGAAAGAAACTGCTAAAAAAGCTATTTTAACAGATGTGTCCTACTCAGGTAATTCACTATTGAAAACTAAAGAACGACGGTCCAATATTACTTCTTCACATTCAGACCATGGAAAGACTCTAGGAGCCGTTGCACGAGAAAAAGAAAACAAGTTTTCCAAGAACATAAAACAGCATAAAATAAATAAGAAATCTTTTCCTCTTTGCCATCATCTGAGTCTGAAGATGATGAATGTTTATGTCTGATGTGCCTAGCAGCATTTACAGATAGTGTTTCGGGTGAAGAATGGATACAGTGTTCCAATTGCAAAAAATGGGCTCATTTAAGGTGCACTCCGGGTACTAGTATATATTATATGTGTATAAACTGCGACAGCGATTAGTTTTTAATTTTCAAAATGTTTAATTTAGTTTTGGTAATAAATTTTTTGAGTATTTCTAAAATTAGATTTTTATTTTTCATCATAAAACTGACTTAACCAGCCATTATGCTAGTTTAGTTTGTGTGGTTCAACTGGCCTCATGTGTCGGTTCAAGTTGCCCCATATATGGGGTAAGTTGAGTCAACTGTACCCAGCCATATTGCAGTCATTTTTACCTAAATAAAACAATATTTCGTCAAACTTATTAATTGCTTTTTAAAAACAAATATATACATCAATAATCCCTAGAATGTTTAATAATTTATATTAAATAATAACAACATGACCCTTCATTTTTCCAAATCCGGCTCAACTAGCCCCACCCTACCCTAGTTTAAAATTTTTTTTCCCGAAATCTCCACATTTTAGGAAATTTCAAAATTGACTAGTTTTAACAATAAAATAGATTTTTAATTATTTGTTGAAATTAAAAAAAAAATTGGGAAATTGTTAAAGAAATTAATGCATTTTTCGAAATAGTCAGAATATTTTGGAAAATTACACAGATCTTAAGAACCTATCAGAAATTAGTGGAGTCAATGAATTTTTCAGAAAACATCAGAATCTCAATTATTTTTCTCAAATTTTCTAGGAATTTCAAAAATCCTTAGGAAATGCAAGTAAACTTTGGAAATCGTCAAAAATAAGAAATTAATTAATTTTCCAGAATTTTGTTTTTCTTGAAAGTTGCTAAAATAGGTGGTCAAAGTATAAAACAAAAAAAATTATTTCCAAGAAATTTCGAGGATTCAGGAAATTTCCAAAAAAGAAAATCAATCAATTTTTCAGAAATAAAATGTTCTCTTGAATATTTTAAAAATTTACCAAAATTCAAGAAATTAATGGAATAATTTAATTTTTTGAGAAAACATCCAATTTTTCAAGTCAAAAATTGGATTGTCTTCGGAAAAAAAAAATTCTTTAGAAAATTTCAGAAATTTTCGAGAAATTTCAAAAATGCTTTTGAAACTGTTTGGAAAATCAAATGAATTTGTCAGAAAATAAAAAAAAAAATTATTGATAATATTAATTTATTAGAAAAATTTCCATAATATTCCTGACAATTCCCTAATTATTTCTAAATTTATTAGAAATCCAGGAATTTAAATACTTCTATTCGAAATGCGGTGTACGCAAATACTTTGTCTGCCCAAGTATCTTTGTTTCAAGAAAACCAAAAACTTCGAAAATTTCATTTAATCTCTCATTGAGTTTTGCAATTTTCTACATCTTCTCAAAAAAAAAAACTAATTTATAAAATAAGCTGATTTTGAAATTTCCTTGAGTGTGAAAATTTCGAAAAAAAATAGTAACCTCCTTTATTTCTGATAATTTCTCAAACATGTTGCTATTGCATAAAATTGTCTTAATTTAATTATTTTTTAAGCCCTTTGAAGACATTTTAAATTCCTTCTATTCATTTGTCATTGTAAACTTAACTTCGGAATTTTGAAGTTCCCATTAAGCGATTCCTGAATTATTGAAACACTTTGCAAGTTTACAGTAATAATCTCTTCGGTAATGTGATCCAGAAATTTGAAGCTATTTTTACATATTCTATAATTATTTATATCTTCCAGGCATTCGCGGTGATTTCAAATTTTATTCCATGCTCTTGAAGCTCCCTCCAAAGAATTTGAAGCCTTTTTTTGTAGATTGTTGAAACCCTTTACTACCATTGCGAATTAATCCTTATATGTTCCACAAATTTGAAGTCCATTTCCAGGAGGTTCAGGCTATTGACAATCTTGTTTCAGGCTTTCGAATTAATTTCCCAGCTCTATTCTTTTTCAATATTAAGCTTCTTCCAAGGTGTTTTGAAGCCATTTTCTACGGAATGTTGGAAAACATAAATCCGTCTTATTTTAGGTATTTGAAGAGTATCTTTTCTTGTCCTGTTTTTTTCTCAAAATTTTCTTACGCTTCTGAAATTTTTTACTGTCTTCCAGGCCTATTTAAGGTGATATCGGTTTGTTTTCCAGCCATTTTTTATAACTTCTCGTGATATAAAGGTCACAAGGTTCAGGATGAAAATTGATCAATAATTGGGAAAAATTAAAAGGTGACTTTAAAACTGATAAATTTACTATCCAATATCTTTCTTTATTAACATTAATTAATAATACAACTAACACTTTTAGAGAAGAAGGAATTTAAATAATTCCATGAAATGGTCTGATTAGTGTTTTGGGAAGTTAATTAATTTTCTTAAAATTTCTAATATATTTCTAAAATGAACATTCTCTTGTCGAATTCCAAAAATTTCTGCAATCTTCTAAAATATCCAACAAAATTGTGATATTTTGTAAAAATTTATATATTTCCTTACAAAATGTGTGATTTACAAACAGATCTTTTACAAATTTCCTAATATGTTCTCAGATTTAATTAATATTGCTATATAGTGATTTCACAAAGATCTAATGTGACATTTTCAATATATTTTAAATATTTCTGAATTTACTAGAAATACAGAAAGAAATATTTCAGAAATTTTCAAAAAAAATTAAAATAGAAAATTAATAAGTTAAAATTTTTTTTGTCCGAAATTTCCACATTTTAGGAAATTTCAAAATTGACTAATTTTAACAATGAGATTTTTTGTTAAAATAAAAAAAAAATTGGGAAATTGTTAAGGAAATTAATCCATTTTTTCAGTCAAAAAATCTTGGAAAATTACTCAGATGTTAAGAACTTATCAGAAATTAGTGGAATCAATGAATTTTTCATAAAATATCGGAATATCCGATTTATTTTTCTGGAAATTTCGGAAACTTTCAAGGAATTTCAAAAATCCTTAGGAAATGCAAGTAAACTTTGGAAATCGTCAAAAATAAGAAATTAATTAATTTTTCAGAATTTTGTTTTTCTTGAAAGTTGCAAAAATATGTGGTCATTAATTGTGAACGTATAAAAAAAAAATTATTTCTAAAAAAATTTCGAAAATTTAGGTAATTCCCAAAAAAAGAAAATCAATTAATTTTTCAGAATTAAAAGGTTTTCTTGAATATTTTAGAAAACTTACCAAAATTTAAGAAATTAATGGAATAATTTAATTTTTTGATCCAATAATCCAATTTTTTTGAGTTTTTCGAAAAAAATTTTTTTTTTTTAAATTTCAAGGAATTTTAAAAATGTCTTTGAAATTTTTCGGAAATTCAAATGAATTTGTCGGAAAATGTTTAAAAAAGTTGTCCAAAATATTTAGCAAATTAATTAATATTAATTTTTTTGAAAAATTATTTAATTTCCATAATATCTCTGGCAATTCCCTAATTATAATAATAATAATAATAATAATAATAATAATAAAGAAGTTTATTTAGCATAATAGCTACATACATTACAATAATTATAATATAAAGCAGTACTAAATTCTACAAAGAAAATAAACTACAATAATAATAAACCAATAAAAGTTCATTACATACAGGACTACATTAGGTATAATAGAGTGGTGATCAGCGTAATAAAAGAAAACGTACACAACACAAATGGTATAATAAAACTTATAACTAAAATCATAAAAAGAATATAATGTACAACACAAAAAAAAATAGAAATACTCTTAGCTATCCCTATTTAAAAGATGTTTTCTCAATAGCCTCCTAAACTGGTTTACATTATCACAGGTCTTAATTATCACAGGCAATTTATTAAATTCTATTGAGCCTCTAAATAAAATCGAATTAAGTAACTGAACAGTGTTACACCTATCCACTATGGCGAAATCTTAACGATGTCTAGTATTATATATTATATGTACATCCTCAAACGATTTTAACAGACATCATATTTAGGATACTTAACATACATTTAATTGGTGTATATCGATCACATTTTAAAATCAGTCTATTCTGTATTACTTCCAACTGGTGTATTTTATATTGTGGCAGATTAAACAACAACGTGAAGCAATACTGCAAATGCTGAAGTGAAATGCTATTAAACAAAAGCAACTTTGTGCTCATGGAGAGGTTTCTTCCCACTCTGGTAATAAATCCAACTTTTTTGGAGAATTTTCGCATGACCTAGTCTGCATGTGCACAAAAGTTTAAATTGGCATCTAGAATAATACCCAAATACTTAATTTCACTCTCATAAAGAATGCTATCCGCATTTAGAGTAATGCTCACACTATCCATGTGTATTTGATTAAGTCGTGACTTTTTGCCAAATATGCAAAACTTCGATTTAGCTGTATTTAAACACAATTTGTTAGTGCAAAGCCAGACAAATAAACTATGCAAAATTCATTATTTAGGTCGATTTGCATTTGCTGTAAGTTTTTGCCTATAATACACACCATTGTATCATCTGCAAATAATACCACCCTACACTTTTCAAAAACTTTTACCATATCATTAATGTACAGTAGAAATACCAATGGTCCTAAGACAGTTCCTTGAGGCACACCATAATTAACAGAAACACACTGAGATATACTATTTTTAGACATTACACGTTGGACTCTGTTGGACACATACGACTTAAACCAACTCAAAGCATTATCCCTAATTCCTAATTGCTGTAGTTTGGTAATTAAAATTTGTCTATCTATCGTTTCGAAGGCTCTCTTAAAATCTAAAAATACCGCTAAAAAAAGATTATCACAGTCGATAGCTTTGAGAAAATGATCATTATAACGGATTCACAAGAATGATGCTCAAGAAATTTCGAAAATTTCGGTAATTCTCAAAAAAGGAAATCAATCAATTTTTCAGAAATAAAAAGGTTTCTTGAATATTTGAAAAAACTTACCTTAAGAAATTAATGAAATAATTTAATTTTTTGAGAAAACATCCGATTTTTTCGAAAAAAAATTTTTTTAGAAAATTTCATAAATTTTCGAGGAATTTCAAAAATGCTTTTGAAACTATTTGGAAATTTAAATGAATTAATTTATCAACGGAATCCATTTACAATGTAATTATAGAAAATATATAATAAATTACATCTAAGCTTGTGAAAAATATCACTCTATATAATAAATGTCGGAAAATTAAAAGAAAATAATCCATAATATTTAACAAATTAATTAATATTAATTATTTAGAAAAATTATTTCCATAATATCTATGACAATTTCCAAATTTATTAAAAATCCGGAAAATTAAATACTTTTGTTCGAAATTAATATATTATACTCGAATACTTAGTCAAATTAATTTATAAAATGCATGAATAATTTGTGGAAAAAAAATTAATTTCTGAAAATTTTATAAATATTTTCAAGGAAATTTAATATTTTTAAAGGAATTTTGAAAACACAAGAAACTAATTTTCTTTTAAAAAACTTAAGAAAAAACATTTAGAATATTTAAGGAAATTATCGAAAAAGAGGGAAACTAATTAGTTTTACGGAAATTCTAGAAAATTACGACCGTAATACAATAAATAAAACGATATCATAAATCAAATATTGTCATTAAAAAAAATTATTCCCTGCATTTATCTTATCAAAAACTGTTTTAAATGGAAACAAACAATGTAATTCCAAAATCGTCAGGTTTCGTAAGAATCGCTTCGGCACGTTCTCTATATGTACATGTGATAATATATTAAAGCACTTGCTAAAGGTTACGTTCATATACCAAAAGCGATGTCAATACCCGAAAAGTGGAACAATGCTAAATTGTAAATTAGCCAGGTTGTTGAAACTTATAAATAAAATTGATTTATTTTATCTGATAAATATTGTTTTGATGTTTCCATTAGGTGGCCACATTATATTTCGAGCGAGTTAATTACGTATGAAAAAAACAAGTTTTAAAAATATGACTGAAAAATTCGTTAATTGATCAAATTTTATGATAAATTCAAAACAGGAACTTCTCTTCACATAAAATTTTATTGCCAAAAAACCCTTTTCTTTACTACCAATTTTCAACCCTTTGCCAAAGGGTTTCAAATAAATAAAAAATGAATAAAACCTTGTTAAAATTGCACCAGCAATTAAGTCATAAACCCCAACAAAGGGATGAACCCTTTACCATTCACCAATAAAAAAAATACGCATTTATTGGCAATAACCCTTTTACCACCTTCAAAAAAAAACATCGAAAGGGTTTGCCAATTCTTTACAACTGGTACTACGACAAAAGACTCCCGCAATTTTACAACTGTTAAGACCCTTTCGGTATCGGGGGTTGTTGTCATAAAAGTGGTGGTAACCAAAACAAATTTTGCCCAAACAGAAGGTCTCGGCTGCGGTACAACAAGAATTTGAGAAGAATCGATGAATGGGGTAAAGTTTGCTTTCGAGGGTCGGTATTGTGCAATTCGGTTAACAAAAGAACTTGTTAATCGGAAACAGGACCATGTTATCCGATAAATTGTAATTTAAACGTAACATTTATCTTTTTAAATGATGCTTATTAGTTCTTTGGTGATTAGCCAAAATTAAACCTTAACTGATTATGTAATAAATACCATTGAAACCCTTTTAATTGAATGTTCCGTTTAGGTGATATCAGCATTTGAAATTTGCTTCACGTTAGTAGTACTTTAATCCACTGAAGCTGTAAACCAAATAGGAATGAAGATATCTTCGGTATAAGATATTATGTAACTTTCAAAGAAGTCACGACTCAAAATCCACACATAACTTCTTTCAGAGTTGACCTACAGTCATGACTATAATAAGTAAAATTGAACAGTAAGTGATTATCTAGCAAACACCTTAAAAATTATTTTGATAGGATGAACCGTTTATGATATATAACCATTTGAAGTTTGCTTCACGTCAGTAGGAGATTGCTGCCTGAAGCTCTGAGTATGTGGTTGATAACTTTTGATCCACTGAAGTTAGAAGTATAAAACAAATTTTATTGGGTTGACAATAGTTAACCAAAAATTATTGATCAGGACTGTTGAGACTGTAAAACCAATAGGAATAAAGATATCTTCGATATAAGACATTATGTAACTTTCAAAGAAGTCACGGCTCAAAATCCACTCATATCTTCTTTGAGAGTTGACCTACAGTCATGACTATAATAAGTAAAATTGAACACTAAGTTATTATCTAGCAAACATCTTAAAAATTATTTTGATAGGATAAACCGTTTATGATATATAACCATTTGAAGTTTGCTTCACGTCAGTAGAAGGTTGCTGCCTGAAGCTCTGAGTATGTGGTTTATAACTTTTGATCCACTGAAGTTAGAACTATAAAACAAATTTTATTGGGTTGATAATAGTTAACCAAAAAATGTTGATAATAACTGTTAAAGCTGTAAACCCAAAAAAAATGAAGATATCTTGGATAAAAGACATTATATAACTTTCCAAGAAGTCACGACTCAAAATTCACTTATATCTTCTTTCAGAGTTGACTTACGGTCATGTGTATAATAAATAAAATTAGACACTAAGTGATTGTCTAGCAAACACTTTAAAAAATATTTTGATAGGATATATCGTTTATGAGATATAACCATTTGAAATTTGCTTCACGTCAGTAGGAGCTTGTTGCCTGAAGCTCCGAGTATTTGGTTGATAACTTTTTGTCTAGTTAAGCTAGAGCTGTAAAATAAATTTTATTGGATTGATAATAATTAACCAAAAAATATTGAACATAACAGTTGAGACTGTAAAACCAATAGGAATAAAGATATCTTCGATATAAGACATTATGTAACTTTCAAAGAAGTCACGCCTCAAAATCCACTCATATCTTCTTTCAGAGTTGACCTACAGTCATGACTATAATAAGTAAAATTGAACACTAAGTAATTGTCTAGCAAATAGCATTAAAATTATTTTGATAGGATAAATTGTTTATAAGATATAACTATTTGTAGTTTGCTTCACGTCAGTAGAAGCTTGCTGCCTGAAGCTCCGAGTATTTGGTTGATAACTTTTGATCTACTAAAGCTAGAACCATAAAACAAATGTTATTGGGTTTAAAATAGTTAATCCAAAAATGTTGATAATAACTTTTAAAGCTGTAAACCCAATAAAAATGAAGATATCTTGGATAAAAGACATTATGTTACTTTTCAAGAAGTCACGACTCAAAATCCACACATAACTTCTTTCAGAGTTGACCTACATTCAAGACTATAATAAGTAAAATTGAACACTAAGTAATTGTCTAGCAAATAACATTAAAATTATTTTGACAGGATTAACCGGTTATGAGATATAACCGTTTGAAATTTGCTTCACGTCAGTAGGAGCTTGCTGCCTGAAGCTCCGAGTATTTGGTTGATAACTTTTGATCTACTGAAGCTGGAACATTAAAATAAGTTTTTTTGAGTTGTAAATGATCAGCCCAAAAATATTGATAATAACTATGAAAGGTGTAAATCCAATAGCACCGGAGATATCTCAGCTATTAGAAATGATGTCCCCTTTAAAGGGATTATGACTCAAAATTCACTCCTATCTTCCTTGGTAGTTGAGTTACAGCTATACTGGTATAAATTAAAATTAAACACTAAGTGATAACCTAGCCAATAACGTTCAACAAATTTTGATAAAATAAATAGTTTATGAGATACAACCATTTGAAGTTGGCTTCACGTCAGTAGGAGCTTACTGCTTGCAGCTCCGAATATTTGGCTGATAACTTTTGATCCACTGAACTTAGAACCGTAAAATAATTTTTATTGGGTTGAATATAGTAAGCACAAAAATATTGATAATGACTATTGAAGCTGTACATCTAATACTTCTGAAGATATTTCAGCTAATAGACATTAAGTCCCTTTCAAAGTGTGGCAGTTGAGTTACAGTCATGAATGTAATAATCAAAATTACATATTAATTAATTATCTTCTAAATGCTATTAAAATTATTTAGGAGTAAAACGTTTATGAAATATAAACTAGGTTTTTTTAAATTTTAGATTCCCGGCAGTTGTTTCTGGACAAAATCGACGAATTAATTGATCCAGAAGTAACACACTTAACTCACTAACACTTTATAATTAGTATCATTAAACCTAACACCAAGAATTTGGATTTAAATTTGATACGCTCGTTAAATATTTATATACCGGCTGGGCAAACTCAGGTCTTGAGTGCAGTGTAAACTTGCAATAAACACGTCTTAATTGTAAGTTAAAAAGAGAACGATGGAGCTTGTCTTGCTTCCTCCTCTAAGTAAGAAAGGGGGAAGCATTCTTGTTCTCTCTTTTACTCAAGGCTTTGCCTATGATTTTCTCTTGAAAGAATTGCATTGTAAAAGGGGTATATCTACATTAGAAAAAATGTCGATGATCTTACCACATTATAAATTTAGCTTATGATAATGATACACAAATAATCAATTAAATAAAAAATCTTCTTTGGCATTGGACTTTAAGCCACAATTATTGACCAAAATTGAACACCACAATGAGATGATCTACTAAATGCTATTAAAACCTGCTTGATTGGATGAGCCATTTAAGTGATATGACCATTCTTGTCAAAATAGCTTTCCTTCTGTTGCATCAATGATTTGCACCCAAATAACCTAAAATAATTACCAAAAGGTGTGCTATAGGAAGCGTTCATAGCCAATAGAACGTCTTAAAGGGCACCCAAATGCCATCTTCCCTCATTAACTAACCCTTTTCCGGCCGAAATTTACCCATTTCCTCCCCAAATGCCGCGCCATTTGTCTTGACGCCTGATGACCCAGATTTCGTAGGAACCGTAAATAACAATTTTATCCGTAAAAGGGTTCGTTCCTTATTTTTTTCCTTTATTTTATTCGTCATGGAACCACACCAAATTTGCCTGCCCTCAACCCTTTTTAGAACAAGGGTCGGTTCTTATAATATGTATGTCTGTGGGGCGCATTAAAATGGCAGGTGGCCAATCCTTTTCCTTTATCTACCTTATATCTTATATACATTGTTTTTTGTGGTGAATTGTTCTACTGACACACTGTGGATCTCTGCCCTGCAGGTATAAAGATTGATTCGTCATTAAGTTATAGGTGTCCTGCATTGGTGCAAACTAGGCCGAAAGGTCCATGGATCAATTATGGACATTCTCTGGATGATAATTTTGTACTAGTTAATGGATTTTAAATTATCTTTATCCAGTGGAGTTTCATTGGCCTTCCAAATAATGTTAGTTTACCTGAATTAAAATAATATTTCTATAGGTATATCAGAAGGATGTTTCTACATTTTGATGAGATTTTTGTTAAATTCCTTATACAGTGGGAAAAATTCATGGAAAATCCTTAATCATAAAAACGCAATTTTCTCAAAGTCTATGGGAAATTACTTTGTTTTTATTATGGCAATTAATGCACTTTTAAAGGGTGACTAGAAAGTACTTTACACATTTTTTTGCAAAAATGAAGCAGAAAAAAGTTATGCTAGTTTTTAATTTTTACCAAAAATTGCCAAGATATAAAAAAGTTGTTTAAAATTATAATGACTATCCTCAGAAAAAAATTTTAATTAATTCTTCATACGGTGGAAGAAAATCGTGGAAAATACACTTCAAACAAAGACAATTTCCTCAAAACGTATGGGAACTTTAATTGTTCTTATTATTGTAATCGATGTATCTTTTGAGGCTAAAATAAAAAGAGTTTTATAATTTTCTTTCAAAAAAACGAACAATTATGAAGTTATTGGCCAAAATTGCTAAAAACCATAATATAGTAAAAAAATACATTTCATATTTTTATTAAAAATCTATGGATCCAAGAAAGATATACAAAAGTGCTTTAGAATAATTAGGACACAATTCTTACAGGAACAAATTTTAATTAAGTTCATCACACAGTGGGACAAAATCGTGGTAAGATCTTGATCAAAAAAGGCAATTTTCTCAAAATCTATCGGAAATTTATTTGTTTTTACTATTAATATCGATGCATCTTTTGTGACTAAAATAAAAAGTGTTTTATAAATTTTTCCAAAAAACGAACATTAATGAAGTTATGGGCGTTTTTTTACCAAAAATTGCTAAAAAATTCATTTTTATTTTTGTAAAATAGATAAAAAAGCTGACGAAATTCTTAATCTCAAGTCATTGGACATTGCACAATTCCAATAGTTGTGTTTTAAAATGAGAACCAAGGTAGTAGCGTTTAAATGTTTCGCAATTGTATGCAATTTTGCACCGAAATTTATCTTATATATCATTGTTACCTCCGTTCATTTTTTGTTTCATAGTACACTGAAAAAAATGTGTAAGAATAAATGGTACAATTGGAGCAATTTTCTTTATAAAAAAAGGTACAAATAGGGACGGTAACAAATGATTAAAACACAATAATTATAATTATAACAATCTTTATAAAAAATGTCCTTAAAATTGTGATTAAAAGTGTTGTAATTTGATAATAAATTACATACAATATATCGAAAAATCTGATATATTAAAAGTAGGACATTCATATTTTAAAAAAGAGAAAACCCTTGGATAGATTTGTGCTGTCTGAGAACTAGTGAGTACCCTGTATATGTCGCTAATAAAATTTCAACTTTTGTTCAGAGAGAAACAGGTAGAGAATGTATCGGTCCATGTGTGGCTCCATCCTTGTTCTTCTCACAACACAAGTTCAAGGTTAACGACCCTATATATAAGAAATTTAATCTTTTTTTTTTTTCGATGAGACGTAACCCGCCTTTTGGCGCTTCTACATTACCGTTTTTATCTAAATATTTAGGCTCGGGATGCTATTTTTATTTTATTTTTTTTTTTGTTTTATAACTGCAACTATATGCGGTCTATATACAAGGTGTATCTAAAAAAAAATGATTCGAAATGTGGTATTAAAATAAGGCAATTTTCAATGCGTCTATGTACTTTTTTTTTCAAAAATAGTCATAACTACAAGTAATATTAAAATGTATCTTCTTTGTCTTACTTATATCATTGACCTATGTATCTTAGGTACACATTATTTTATGAAAATACAAAAAAACTTATTTAGAAAAAGACAGGCTTATGCCGGTAACAGTGCGTAAGACAAAGATGATGAGAGTGTTTTTTTGTCACAGAAATACTAAGTGTCACTTAAGGGTTGTTTTTCTTCAAAAAATATAGAAGAATATGCACATATTCATTTTTAAGATACTCTATATATAGTAAATATATAATAATTTAAATAAAAGGGAAAAAAAGTTTCCTTCGAGCCGGATTTGAACCAGCGACCTATGGATGTCCGCAATACTATATTCCCACTACAGTCCACCGCTCTACCAACTGAGCTATCGAAGGTATGTAGTGAATTTCACAGAAGTGCTTAATACCGAAAACGAATTAGTTAATTATCGAATATTAATTAATTAATGTTAAATTATTGATGGTTTGTTAGTGTGATTGGGATCGTTTTATAAAGTACGTTTTATTTAGTCTGAAGCTTTTCAAATTAACCCTCTATCTCTTTTAGTTCCAAAGTTATTAAGTCAAATACCTAGAGAGAGAGACCCTTGAGAACTCAATTGACGTGAAGCAAACTTTAAGTTGCAATAGCTGCCTAACTAAAATAGCTACAAACAAGCTTTATAAAGGTTTCTTAAAGGAAATTGTGTGTTTTATAAAGAACTTTTTAAATTAAACCTTTATCTCCTTTGGTTTCAAAGTTATTAAATGATATAGTGAGTGGGTCCCTTAAGAGCTCAATTGACGTGAGGCAAACTTCAACTTGCAATAGCTTCTTAACTAAAATAGTTAGAAAAAAGTTTTATAAGAATTTTGTTAAGGGAATTATGGGATTTACAGGAAACTTCTCAAAAAAACCCTCCATCTCTTTTAGTTCCGAAGATATTAAGTCAAATACCTAGCGTGACCCCTAAGAACTCAATTGACCTGAAGCAAACTTTAGGTTGCAATAGCTCCCTAACTAAAATAGCTACAAACATGTTTTATGAAGGTTTCTTAAAGGAAATTATGTGTTTTATAAGGAACTTTTTAAATTAAACCTCTATCTCCTTTGGTTTCAAAGTTATTAGGTGATACAGCGAATGGGTCCCTTAAGACCTCAATTGACGTAAGGCAAACTTTAACTTGCAACAGCTCCTTAACTAAAATAGTTACAAAAAAGTTTTATAAGTATTTTATTAAAGGAATTATGGTCTTTATAAGAAACTTCTCAAAAAAACTCTTTGTCCCTTTCGATTTTAAAGTTATTGGGTCATATAGCGAGTGTGACCCTTAAGAGCTCAGTTGACGTGAGGCAAATTTTAACTTACAACAGCTCCCTAATTATAGTAGTGACAAAAAAGTCTTATAAGAATTTTTTAAAGGAAATTATATGTTTTATAATGAACTTTTTAAATTAAACCTCTATCTCTTTTGGTTTTCAAGTTATTGGGTCATATAGCGAGTGGGACCTTTAAGAGCTCAGTTGAGGTGAGGCAAACTTTAAGTTGCAATAGCTTCTTAACTAAAATAGTTAGAAAAAAGTTTTATAAGAATTTTGTTAAGGAAATTATGGGATTTATAGGAAACTTCTTAAAAAAACCCTTCATCTCTTTTAATTCCGAAGATATTAAGTCAAATACCTAGCGTGACCCCTAAGAACTCAATTGACCTGAGGCAAACTTTAAGTTGCAATAGCTCCCTAAATAAAATAGCTACAAACATGTTTTATAAAGGTTTCTTAAAGGAAATTATGTGCTTTATAAGGAACTTTTTAAATTAAACTTTTATCTCCTTTGGTTTCAAAATTATTAGATGTTATTAGTGAGTGGGTCCCTTAAGAGCTCAGTTGACGTAAGGCAAAATTTAACTTGCAACAGCTCCTTAACTAAAATAGTTACAAAAAAGTTTTATAGGTATTTTATTAAAGGAATTATGGTCTTTATAAGAAACTTCTCAAAAAAACTCTTTGTCTCTTTCGATTTTAAAGTTATTGGGTCATATAGCGAGTGGGACCCTTAAGAGCTCAGTTGACGTGAGGCAAACTTTAACTTGCTATAGCTCCCTAACTAAGATAGTTACAAAAAAGTGTCATAAGGATTTTTTAAAGGTAATTACGTGCTAGCATTATTTCTTAAAATAAAAACTACAGAATTTCCCTTATATTTTAAGGAAATTGCTTCTTTTGACTTAGAGGTTTTTAACAACAAAAATAAGCAATTTTTCCAAATATTTTTTTGCACAAAATGTACGGACCTAGGGGAAAAACGGTTCATAAAAAAGTTGGCCAACATAATAAAGGCTGTATAGAAAAAAATGATTTTATGTTAATTTGCCATACAGTGGGCCAATAATCTTAAAAAAACTCCTTGAATTTAAATAAGCAATTTATTATGCGAAATTTATTTCTATTTATTTTTGAAAACGACACTGCCTTTAAAGATTAAATATAAAGTATTTTACGCATTTTTTCCAAAAAGGTACAAGGGAGAAGTTATTAGCAAAATATGTGTAATTTTTTTTCACTAGAAGTGGCGGGAAATTTGAATTTGAACTATAAACATCTCATCTAAACCGTTTAAAAAAAATCCATAATCAAGATGTTTTTATCCAATTTAATAACCCACATCAACAAGTCGACAACAAAATTACCCAAATAGTCACTTTTGACTTGACCAGATCCACTTTTAAGAAAATTGGGGGGTCATTAAAATAAAAACGAAACTTTTGTCCACTCAGTTCGTTACGAATCCGTATAATAAACGAACGTTATCGAAGACGAAACCCTACAAAAACGCATTTTGTAGGAAAGTATAGAATTGCCCTGAAACGCATGGTGGGCCATTAAACCACCAAATTTACTGCCCATGTTCACGTTATTAAACATGAGAAGAAAAACCCACCAAACAGGTCTCACTCAATCTTCGTCCTTTTCTATCGCACAAAACCCGAGACTATTTGGCTTATAGGTTTGTATATCTTCATGGGGATGGATATTATATTTTAAATAATTTTCAAAGTGCATAACTTAATGCAATATGAGACACCTCTTATTTTTAATAATAATAAATAAATGTTGGCAAACCCTTGTAAGACGTAGTGATGGGAACGTCTAGGCGCAAATTAACCCCCTTAAAAGAAAAGGGTCGTCGCATAAAAAGTTTGCATTGTCTAAAGTCCGTTATAAAGTGCATTCATAGTTGAAAAACTAGCTGCTATCAATGCGAATAAAGCGCAAAGGATCCTTTATAGACAATTCGGATGCATTGTACGATAAAACTAGTCTTACCGGTCTCCTTAAGACCGTTTTTTGACCATCTTGCCATTTGGACAGTAATAGAAAAAAATGCGGTAAGAATAAGGGTTACAATGCATCTTGGGCCTTTTATATAAATTATGTCGTATGCGATGGTCGGTTAGATTTACACAATGGGTATAAAAAAATTTTGTAAGAAATTAGGTTGGTTGGATATGGCAGGAATTCCTGCTCTGTAAAAACTTACTTTGCTTGGAAGGCAAACAATATTATTTCAAATGCCTGGAATATATATACTATTAATTTATCATAAATATATCATCAAAATTCACTTTAAAAAATAAGGAATTACTTCAAATACCTGGAGCTGATGACAGTTTTCGAGAATTTTGAGCCTTAGGAATAATTAATTTCCATTCTGCAATGTTGGTTTTAAGACAGGTAGTATTCTCTGCAACCTTCTAGGTTCATTGGGTGATACTAGAAGGATATTTCAATTTTTCTTTCAACAATAATATGTGCTATATACAAAATGTGCATTCTAAGAATGAAGAATCAATATAGGAGCTACACCTAAAAAACAGGAATTTAAATTGGTTTTTTCATACGGTGGTAAAACATTTATAGCAACAGAGATTCAGATAGAAATTGCAGAAAAATGCTTTCTAGAAAAGTTATTGTGAATAATAATTAGCGTTATACGCCTACAAGGAAATTTTAATTTTGAGATAATACAGTGGGGGAAAAACTTGAAAGATCTCTAAGGTAAAAGAAGCAATTTTCTTAAAATGTATAGGAAATATAATTGTTTTTATTTTTTTAAATAAAATGCCTTTTAAAGACTAAATTAAAAGTACTCTATGAATTTTCTCTAAAAACATATATACAAGGAAAAAGTTAGAAGCAAAATATATTTTCTTTGACAAAACTCGCGGATTTTTTCTTAAGGTGGTCGAATCAAAAAATAGTTCTTACATTATAAGCATAAAAAATCAAATTAGGAGCTATACCTAAAAAAAAACAAATATTTGAATTTAATGATAAAGAAGTTATTGATATGGATAATTAGGATTCTGGATAAGCAAGAAATATAAAAAATATTCTTTCTTTAAACCCATAGATTTTGTGCAAAAAAATATTTTCGAAAAATGCATTATTTTTTTTGCTATAGAGTTTCTCCCTATGGTATGCGTAAGTAAACTTAATTTTTTGTTTTTTTTTTAAGTGTATCTTTTATATTGGTTCTTTATATTCATTACAGAAAATAATACAAGGATATTTTTTTGCTAGGACCAATTCGTAAATTTTTTAAATTTTCCATTCAATTTTAATTATTAATCGCATAAATCAGTAGCAATAACTTCTTTCTCATTCATTTTACCGAAAAATATGTAGAATAATTTTTATTAAGCTCTAAAAATAGTATCACTTCAGTCACGCTCAGTCAAGATTTTCTCCCACTGTATGACATATTAACACAAAATTTATTTTTTTCTGCATGGCTCTTATTATTCTGGACAACTTGTTTATGAATCATTTTTCCTTCAGAGGTTTTTAGCAAAAAAAAACTAGAAAAAAATGTCTATCTTAGTTGCCCAAAATCTAAAATTAAGAAATTTCCCTCGTATCTTCAGAAAATCCAGAAGTTCATAAGGAAAATCTAAGTATATACCTGAAATAAATGGAATTATATTATTCCTTCAAAAAAAGTGCTCAAAATAGTTCAGTCAGTAAATCTGAGAAAAAAAAGACCTTTTTCCAATGATTTTTTCGTAATTTTCTTTGCCAATTTCGCCTTTGATACATAAAAACTCAAGTACCTGGAGAGTTTGAAAAAAAGAACATTTTCCAATATATTTTTAAATGTCTGTAGGAAGCAATTTATTATCCAGAAAAAAAGGCATTGCAATTTTTGAGTCAACTTCCTCTTCCTGAAAGAAAATATAAGTAGAAATATCATTTGTACCTCTTACAGGTTGAAAATAAAAAAAACGATTTAGCAACGTTGATTTTTCAACTGCCTGGAATAAGAAACATTCTTACAGGCAGCACATCCTGGAAAATCCACTAAAAGAACAGTTTGGAAGGACCTTAGAAGAAGAGAAGTTTCTTGCGAGGATTTCTGAAATCAAAAAATAGCATCTAGAGCAAACTGCAAAGACCCTAATAGAGCACCACATTTACTTAGCATAAAAGTTTGAACAGATCATTGACCCTAATAATGCCCATTAAAACTAATAAACTCGATATACATACATATAACGGCCAAAAGGCAACAACGTATAGCGGGTTTCCGCCTCTATTTTCGCAGCTGTTTGTACATAAAAATGTCGTTCGTATAAACTTTTCGCTGGTGCGGACAGACGTGCGAAACCTATTAAAAACGCCCCCCGTCTCGTATATAGTTTTTTTCTTCTTCTGTTTTATTTTTGTGTAGAGAGAGTCGCATATGACACGAAAAACGCCCCACAGAAAACAAAATTCTAGTGAAATGTATACCAATGATACTGTCGTTTATTATAGGGGTGTCTTTTTTTTTTTGGTCAACCTAGCGGAAAGAACGCTACGTGGTCGATGAATCGTCGTAGAACCTGAGTAGGACAATTTTAAAAATTATGTCGTTAATAAGGAATTAAATTTCTAACAAATATCGTCCAAGTAAATAAAAAGTGTTAAAAAAATTACGTTAACATTTTTAGTAGCAATAGTTTTATGGCATCACATCGTTAATAATATATCACATTTTATGCACCTAACAAGGATTTCGTCATTCGCGTCATTTAAGAATATATTCTATAATTCGTATATAGTAAGCACATTTTTGGCGCCCAACGAAATTAATCAAATTCCTTTTCGACACATATTACTGTGTTATTATTTAGTTTTTTTTTAAATGAATTACATGAATAACGTCATTAGAATAACCCTGTATTCGATTAGTTTTGTCAACAAATAGGTGACAACTAAGGTGAGATAAGGTGTGGTGTTGCCAGGTCTGTCGTCTACTGCGTTTTGTCACTCTGCAGCTTCAGCCTTGTTCCCAGTTTGGCTGCCTCATGAGTGCCTTCTCTAAAGTGGCGAATTCACTCTATATTTTTTTAGTCACGTGAAATGTTAAGTATTATGCGTAAAATAAATTCACAAAAACTGTTTTTACCTTTTCTTGTAACTAAATCTGTTATTTTCGTGCAACAAACATATTACGGAAGACACCCATAATGTATTATTATTTTGGTAATTTTTAGATTTTGGTCCGAATTAAAAATAATACGATTCCGTAGTTTAGCGGCTTTTGTCAAATTTGGCGTATTTTCACCGGTTTTCTTTTTTAAATAGCTTAATTTTATCTGGAAAAAATTAATAAAGTGGCGGAAGGTGTATTTTGCAAATAGTTTCTTTATAAACAATGTGAAGAACTCACAAGTAGAGGTAAACTGATTTATTTAAATTTTTTGCTGTTTTTTTTGCATAAATTAAATGACAGTCGCTATCTGTCAAATGGGTTGTCGACTCTCGGAGTATGTGTGCAGTGTTTTGGTTTGTTCCGTTTCTCTATTACCGCAAGGGGAACATAAGGCGCTGCGCACAGACCATAGATATTGGGTTGGGTTTTCCACAACTTAGACCATGGATAGAAAGGAAGCATGGTGATATGATATATGCAATCACACAGTTTATGACTTGACATGGTTGCTTTGCGCAATACCTCCGTAAATGCAGGAAACTAAATAGTCCATCCTGTATATACGGAGACAGCGATAGCGACCCAGCCGAACATATGCTGTTCGAATGCTGTCGCTTTACCCATTTCAGAATCGAGGCCGAGCTTTCAATTGGCGAAGAGATTAGCATACGAAACATAACAGAGATCATGCTCAGGAACAGCGAAAGCTGGAACGTTCTGGCGAAACTAATGACTGCCATGGTCCAGAGCAAAGAGAGGGAGGAGAGAACACTTGGACAATGATGTAAATGATTGATCACGAAAAAAGAACAACGCATAATAGCCGCCCGATGTTATGTCTTTACGGACGGTGTCAGGCAGCTGCTTCAGAGGATGCGATAAGAGAAAAGGGTTTTTAGTGCCAGAAAACCAATGCTAGGGGGGTCTGCACACAGATTTTCTATAAAAAAAATGGCTTTCCGCCACTCTTAGTGAAAAATATATATAGAAATCTACCCATTTTGTAAAAAAACCGACCATTTTTCGTTAGTTTTGACAAAAGCCGCTAGCAGAATTATTATTATTTTTTTTTTAATTTTATACATTACATTTTTATTAAATTCATTTTCATTGAAAGGTTCAGTTTTTATTAATAAATATCGTAATGTGTTTTGTGATTAAAAAATAGTATAAAATTTTTTATCAATTCGTTTTATCTTATCAGAAAAACCTGGAATAAATGATAAAATAAGATTTGTCGTTAAAATTGGTTGATTCAATTTTTTACGTGGATTATCAAACTCAAAGCAATTTTCCAAAAATTCTTTGGGATAATTATTTTGTATTAAGATATTTTTAATAAAATCATTTTTAGTTGATAAATATTGATTAATACAAATAATGTTTGCACGATCCTATACACTTTTTATCACTCCTCTTTTTACCACTATTGGGTGATTAAAAGTAAAATTAAGATATTTATTAGTATGAGTTGGTTTACGGTAAATTCTAGTTTCAAAAATTATGTAAATCTTTTTTAATTAAAATATCAAGAAAAGGAACTCATTATAAATTCGTCACAACAATACAGATTTTACTTAAAATAAATTACATTCGAACCGAATTACTTTATTTATAGTAATTCCTTAGAACAAGCATTAAAATTAACTTTAAAATACAAGCGACACACGATGGTTAAATAAATCTTGGTTTTTGGTTTGTATGATGATGATGATGTATATTTTTGGTTGAAATTCAACTATACATATCGGATAGAATGTCCGCATGATATACGTTGAGGAATTTAATATTATGTTTATGTTTTATTCACGTATAACCAGAAGGTTAATAATATACAATTATTATTTCATAAAATTATGGTATATTGTATTGTATTTAAAGACGTTTATAAAATGGAATGACGATTTTTTTTGAAATTTTTAGGTGTGTTTTATGCTGCATCTAAGGGCATTTGTCGACGTACAAAGAAAAAAATTATTTTTTACCAATGGCGTCCATAAGAGATTTTTCGTAAATTAAATTTAATAAAAAAGAGTACACCACTGCATTTTTCTAATATAAATTATATTTTTTAAATCCTTAAGCTTAGTTTTGAGCAAATTTTTTTGATTTGTATATCCACATTATAAAATATATACGTGTATGAAAAGTATATCGTATCCTACACAGTGGCATAAATGTGATATCGGGGGACGTTTTATCTCATATTTGAGGTGTAGCGATCAAGTGTAAAGACTAGCTATGTAAATCGCTTGTCAATTTTTTTATTTGTCGAAATAATTCCTCTCCTTGTGTAAACAAAATCGTATATGATATACGTATATTCTGTAGTCTAATAAATATACCTTGACTATATACGATTGATAAATATACCAATAGTTTTATTTTAAAAACTGTATTTTTGAACCTAGATGATGAAACATTGTCTAGAACCAGAGGAAAATTAAATTTTTCCTAAACCTAATGACTTATCTTACAAAACCTGAATTTCCACTTATTTACAATAAAAAATAGCACAGCTACTGCAATTTTCATAGTGATACGCGAGAAATAAAATTCGAGAAATAAAATAGGATTTTTCACGTTTTACTCGAAAACCCTAAGGTTATGTGAGAAAAGTATAGATACAAAAACTATAGATTTTTTATCGCCTATAATTTTCTTAATAACCATTTTTTTCTTAGGCAATTATTATCTGCAAAAAAACGTTTTTCATTAAGCTTACCCTTAACCCCCCACCCACCCCACACAACTTACCAGTAAGAAATTGCTTTAAAAAAATCAGTGTTTTAAAAAAAAATACGCATGAATAACAGCTGGTTTTGCCGTTAATATCTAATCTAATGACACAGTTTGTTTATTTAAATTTAATATAATTAAAAAATATAAAAATAGTTAAGTAAAAAATATAAAAATTAAAAATTGTATCACATCCATTTAAATTATGCCATATATTAGAAAAATCCGTGAATAACCAAATATTTACCATAACCTTCAATGAACATTATATATATTAATAAATATTTAATACAAAAACAACTGCTATTAGACTGTATTTATTGGACGAAAAATCGTAATTTTTCAAAAGAATTTCTTACTGGACAAAGGTTTGGGGTGGGCGGGGGGGTTAAGGGTTGTGTTGATGAAAAAAAAAGTTTTTGCATAAAGTATATATTCAATAATTAATTTAATAACCATGTTTATTTAAATTTTATGTAATTTTATATATAAATATTTAATATAAAAACATCGTTAATAGATTGCACAATATAAACGAAAAACAGTGATTTTTCAGAAGAATTTCATCAAAATGTTAGGTGTAGTAATCCAGTTTAAAAACTAGATATGTAACTCCCTTGTCAATTTTTTTAAATGCCAAAATTTTCTTCCTTTTATAAACAGAATAGTATATAATATACGTATATTTTACGGTTTAATAAATATTCCTTGACCATATTATAATATACCAAAACCAAAAATTTACTAAAAAATCGATAGTAATATATGATGTCTTGTCTTGCTAGGGAAGCCCATAAAGCACCAAGAACTTAATTTTTTCTCAACTGTACATGAAATCTGGAAACCAATAAATAAACAGCCGATAAGCTTCGACTCTGACATTTTAAAACCCCAAGGGATCATTAATCAGAACTTATCATAAAAGGACAAACATTATCACTAAACGATAGTTGCTATTCATTCTTTAACTTTTAATATTTTCTTCATGCCCCGAATGCACAATATCTTCTAGGTAAAAAAATGTTCGAGCAATAGAGGGTGAAAGGGTTGAATAATATGTCAGATTATCTAAGAATTTTAGGCAACCGACCGTGTGTAGTATGCAGTCGGTTTTTTGTTTCACATGTGGGAACCAAGCGAAAATGGTACGACTACGAAGATTTCTTTTTTAAGATTAAAGGCAGAGCTGGACTAGAGTAAATTCAATCTTATTCCAGGTGACAATCCAGGTTGTAGGAAATACAAATAAAACCTTGGCAGTATAAAAGAAGCTGATGTTCTGGATTGATGGTTGAAATAAAACTGACGCAGCCAAGTCCAGGTAGATCCAGAAATCAGGGAAAGGTAAAGTGTAAGTGTAGTAAAAGTGTAATCGTGTTTTCTTTCTCTTTTCAGGGTTGTTACACATAAATGTATAACTTATTTTAAGATTCTGAGTCTGTGCAAATTACTCTCAAACGGCTCTAACTCAAATAAATGCGTATCTTAGTCAATATCATCATATCAAAAGTAAGTTTTTGCCATTCTACCGCATCTCACCTCTCTAATATGCCTTGAATCATCTTGAAATGTAACTTTTCGTATGTAATTAAACTAACCACAGACGTGAACCATTATTTCATTACGATCGTCAATGATTTCTGTCTCCCAGATGGGTTTTCATGCCAAAAAGGGTCAAAAGTCAATTTTTTGCAATTCTACTGCATCCAGGAACTTGGATTTCTCCTAATTGTTCTAATGTTCCCTAAGTTATTCTCAAATGCCTCCAAGTTAAACAAATTCATATTTTATTCTATTGGTCCTTTCCAAATTGGTCCTAGTAACTCCCAAATGCTTCTAAGTAAAATATCTTTTTATTATGTTTCAGAATCTTGGGTCTCTCCAAATTGTTCTCAATTAATTTAAGATTCCTGGAAGTTCAATAAATTCATATTTTATTCCAGGAATTCGGGACTCTCTTAGTTGCTCTAAGTTACATTCAAGTTAAGTGAATTCGCATTTTATTTCATTAGGTGCGTCCTAAATGATCCTAGTAACTTTCCTCTAATTAAATATTTTTTTATCATATTCCAGAATCTTGAGTTTCTCTAAATTTCTCTCAATTACTCTCGAATGCCTGCAATTAATTCGTATATTATTCCAGGAATTTGGAACTCTCCAAATTGCTCTAATGTTTCCTAAAATACTCTCAAATGCCTCGAAGTTAAATAAATTTATATTTTATTTCATTAGTCCTTTCCAAATTGGTCCTAATAACTCCCAAACACCTTTAAGTAAAATATCTTTTTATTATATTCTAGAATATTGGGTCTCTCCAAATTGCTCTCAATTAATTTAAGATCCCTGGAAGTTCAATAAATTCGTATTTTATTCCAGGAATTTGGGGCTCTCCTAATTGCTCCAATGTTCCCCAAATTACTCTCATGTGCCACTAAATTTTGGGTTTAAACTTAGGTTTCTCCAAACTGCTTCCAGTGGCCAAAAACCTCCAATTTAAATCCAGATTCTTGGATATCTCCAAATTGCTTCTACATGCCTTTTGGGAAAATTAATTTTTATAACAACCGATCATCACGTGCTACTGGTATAAACTCCATGGAGTTCTTTGAAGATCAATATTGAAACTTCTTCCACTTGTACTATCTATTTTTCAACTGTCTGAAAATCAGCTCAAGATTAATTTTTTGAAGTTGAAAAACTTTTTTAATTAATTGTCAACTGCCTGGAAGAAACACAAAATGGCTCAACATTTTCACTTATTTAGTCCAGGTAGTTGAGGATGCTTTTTTTTAACTGCCTGGAAAAAATACAAAATGAATCAACTGTGGCTCCTATTTTTTGCAGTTGAAAACACATTTTTATTTTTTTATCAACTGCCTAATAGAAACACAAAATGTATCAACATAAAGAAAAAAACCTCAACTACCTGAAATAAATAAGAGAGAATGTTGATACATTTTGTGTTTCTATTAGACAGTTGATAGAGAAATAAAAATGTGTTTTTAACTGCAAAAAATAGGAGCCACAGTTGACTCATTTTGTATTTCTTCCAGACAGTTGAAATAAAAATCCTCAAGTGCCTGGACTAAATAAGTGAAAATGTTGAGCAATTTTGTGTTTCTTTCAGGCAGTATATAAAGAAACAAAAATACGTTTTTAACTACAAAAAATGGGAGCAACAGTTGATTCATTTATTCCAGGCAGTTGAAAAAAAATCCTCAACTGCCTGGACTAAATAAGTGAAAATGTTGAGCCATTTTGAATTTCTTCCAGGCAGTTGATAAAGAAATAAAAATGCGTTTTCAACTGCAAAAAAAAGAAGCCATAGTTGATTCATTTTGTATTTCTTCCAGGCAGTTGAAAAAAAATCCTCAACTGCCTGGACTAAATTAGTGAAAATCTTGAGTCATTTTGTGTTTCTTCCAGGCAGTTGACAAAGAAATAAAAATGCGTTTTCAACTTTAAAAAATAGGAGTCACAGTTGATTCATATCTACCAGACAGTTGAAAAAAAATCCTCAACTGCCTGGACTAAATAGGTGAAAATGTTGAGCCATTTTGTATTTTTTTAGACAGTATATAAAGAAATAAAAATACGTTTTTAACTACAAAAAACTGGAGTCACAGTTGATTCATTTCTTCCAGACAGTTGAAAAAAAATCCTCAACTGCCTGGACTAAATAAGTGAAAATGTTGAGCCATTTTGATTTCTTCCAGGCAGTTGATAAAAATACAAAAATGTATTTTTATCTGCAAAAAATAAGAGCCACAGTTGATTAATTTCTTCCAGGCAGTTGAAAAAAAAAATCCTCAACTGCCTGGACTAAATAAGTGAAAATATTGAGCCATTTTGTGTTTCTTTCAGGCAGTATATAAAGAAATAAAAATACATTTTTAACTACAAAAAATGGGAGTGACAGTTGATTCATTTATTCCAGGCAGTTGAAAAAAAATCCTCAACTGCCTGGACTAAATAAGTGAAAATGTTGAGCCATTTTGAATTTCTTCCAGGCAGTTGAAAAAAACCTCAACTGCCTGAACTAAATAAGTACAAATATTAATACATTTTGTGTTTCTTTAGACAGTTAATGAAGAAATAAAAATATATTTTTTACTGCAAAAAATAGGAGCCACAGTTGATTAATTTCTTCTAGACAGTAAAAAAACAATCCTCAACTGCCTGAAATAAATAAGAGAGAATGTTGATACATTTTGTATTTCTTCCAGGCAGTTGATAAAGAAATAAAAATGCGTTTTCAACTGCAAAAAAAAGGAGCCATAGTTGATTCATTGCTTCCAGACAGTTGAAAAAAAATCCTTAACTGCCTGGACTAAATAAGTGAGAATAATGAGTTATTTTGTATTTCTTCCAGGCAGTTGAAAAAAAAATCCTCAACTGCCTGGATTAAATAAGTACAAATGTTGAGTCATTTTGTGTTTCTTCCAGGCAGTATATAAAAAAATAAAAATGCGTTTTTAACTGTAAAAAATGGGAGCCACAGTTGATTCATTTATTCCAAACAGTTGAAAAAAAATCCTCAACTGCTTGGACTAAATAAGTGAAAATGTTGAGCCATTTTGAATTTCTTCCAGGCAGTTGAAAAAAACCTCAACTGCCTGGACTCAATAAGTACAAATATTGATACATTTTGTGTTTCTTTAGACAGTGAATGAAGAAATAAAAATGTATTTTTTACTGCAAAAAATAAGAGCCACAGTTGATTAATTTCTTCTAGGCAGTTAAAAAAATCCTCAACTGCCTAAAATAAATAAGAGAGAATGTTGATACATTTTGTGTTTCTTCCAGGCAGTTGATAAAGAAATAAAAATGCGTTATCAACTGCAAAAAAAAGGAGCCATAGTTGATTCATTGCTTCCAGACAGTTGAAAAAAAATCCTCAACTGCCTGGACTAAATAAGTGAAAATGTTAAGCCATTTTGTGTTTCTTACAGGCAGTTGATAAATGAATAAAAATGAGTTTTTAACTGCAAACAATAGGAGCCACAGTTGATTCATTTCTACCAGACAGTTGAAAAAAAATTCTCAACTGCCTGGACTAAATAAGTGAAAATGTTGAGCCATTTTGTGTTTCTTACAGGCAGTTGATAAATGAATAAAAATGAGTTTTTAACTGCAAACAATAGGAGCCACAGTTGATTCATTTCTACCAGACAGTTGAAAAAAAATCTCAACTGCCTGGACTAAATAAGTGAAAATGTTGAGCCATTTTGTGTTTCTTCCAGGCAGTTGACAAATAAATGAAAATGTTTTTCAACTTCAAAAAATTAAACTTGAGCTGATTTTGAGACAGTTAAGAAAGAACACAAACGAGATAACACGAAAATTAAAAATTGCGTCAGATCCATTTAAATTATGCCATATATTAGAAAAATCCTTTAATAACCAAATATTTGCCATAACCTCCAATGAACATGCATAACCTTAATGGATATTACGAATAATTTCTATTCAAATAACTGACTGATCCTATAGGTCAATAAAAAATAAAAAGCGCCTCAAATTTACTTGTATACTATGACAAAAATTGTATTAAAAGTTGTATATAAAAAAATAATTTTTATTATTAAATCATATTAATAATAAATAAAAAGTGCATCATATACATTAAAATTATAAAAGAAATAAGAGCTGGGTTTTGTGTTAACATTTTAATTTTTAACAATAAACCTGTTAATGAAAAGTTTTAATATCCATGCTCCAAGGACACTTTCTTATTTTTAGTCCTTCGAACCGGATTTTTGTTTATTTTTAAATCAGGTTCACGTTTATTCGGTTTAATTAAGTATTATAGAAACCTCAATTATTATGGGCCTTCTCAATTTAATTAACAAAATCCTAGAGACTCCTTGATAACTCGATTACTATGAAAAATTGCCTAATTTCTACTCTCTATTTGTGCCAAAAACTTTGACTCATTTGGTCCTTCGAGTCGGTTTTTTGTTTTCAAAAGCGCGTATTATACTAATATAGGTACTTATTTTTAAATGAATTGAAATAAAAAAATACTGTGCTTAGCATGTATCTACTTATAATAGTTTTAGTATTTTGACATCCTCGCTTTTTAGTTAGTTTGTTTTACCGGTTTCGTAAAATCACTATTCGGTACGCATTATCTTTAATATTTTTAAATATTCTTATGCAATAAGCAAAAAAACCCAAAATTGTAAGAAAATCCTACCTATTTCATCCCTGTACCCGATTAGGCACTTGTTCCTCTGCAGCCGTCAGGGTCAGGGCGTTTTTTTCCTTTTACATAAGAAAGAGGGCACAAAGAAAGGGCGAAGAACCCTCTCTACCCCACCAACGCAGACACCGACGCTGATAGGAACCCCTTTATATATCGTGCTAGACGGTGGTGGTACACTTGTGCGCTTTTTAAGTTTCACCCAGTCCCGAAGCAGTTTTGTTTATTATCATAATAACTTTGGATGATTAATGATGCGTGGGGGTTAGAATATCATAAGAATATGGGTTGGATGCGTTAGGAAGTTTCTCTAAATTGCCCCAGAATGGTGAAATTTAAGTCTCCTTAAATATAAAAAAAAGTTCATATCTCATTCCAGGAATGATGAGATAAGGTGTAAATTTCCCTTATATTGCATGGAAAATTTTAAAATTGACAGTAGTTGAGGAAAAACGTAATCTAGGGGTTATAAACGATTCAAATATCAGCTTTGCCTCCCACATAAAGAACAAAATTAAAATTGCTTACGGTCGTTTAAAAAACTTATATCAATACAAAAAATCAGTTATCATCATACACCAAATATTTGCTTTGCAATTCGCACTTTGTACTGTCTTTGGTGGATTATGCAGACATTGTGCAAAATAGTTGTATGCGTTTTTCCTTTAATATATCGTATAGGGACCACATTACTCCTTATCTAAATTTTATATTAAATATGAGAAATAGAAGGAAGTGTCATATGAATAATGTAATTTACAAAATAATTAAATCAGGTCAGCCGCCATATTTAAGGGACTTATTTTTTCACGCTGATTATATACACAATGTAAGAAATCCAAACTTGATCATCCCAGTATCTAGGCATTCATATGTGAAACAAGTTACTGGATTATATTAAAAATAGTTCATATCTCATTCCAGGAATGATGAGATAAGGTATGAATGTCCCTTATATCGATTACTCTAAAAGCCGATTATTACTAAAGCTCCAATTTTCCAGGAAAAAAGCGTCCTCTACAATTATATACCTCAGGGAAATGTAAAAGGCGCCTATAAAATTGTAGCCTTCGGGAGATTGGCAATGGCTTGCATATTTAAGCGCAAAACGTCTACTTATTTTGAAATGCCTTGATGTGGCCCCCTTGGCTACCCCCCCCCCCCCCGTTAAATAACTAATGCCCTATAATTTCTTACTCCTCGAGCAAATTATATTCCTCGATAAAATTCAATTTTTTTTTTAATTAATTGTATCAATTCAACGACAGAAGGACGCGGGCATATGGCAGAAGTAAATCTTCGCATCAGGTGCCCCTTTTCCCATAACCCTTTCGTCCTAGATCTTCGACGAAGCGAGAAAGGGATGACGTACGCGCAGATTGTCTTTAAAGGGTTGCATCCCTTCAGGTAAACACGATAAGACCGGGGGAAAAAAAATAATGAGGTTAATTGGCCGCACACATATGGCCGATAATCGAAAAAAACACTTGTCAAATGTGTCACAAGTCTATTATTCAATTCCTTAACCTTTGGTCTTGAAATAGACAAGTCTAGTGACGGTCGTTTTTTGGGGTAAAAAGACTGATGCCAAAGATTCTTTTGGTGCAAGAAAACCTTTAAAAAAATCATAAAAACTAAAGCTAGAGCCTCATTAGCCTCTTCTATGCATGGTTCAAGCCTTTAACTTGTGCCTCTTAAATTGTTTTCAAAACGAGTTTTTCAATCCGCGTCTGCCTTCTCGTGTTGCACGACAACGTCGGACGGATGATGCTGCTTTTTCTCAACCGTCTAGTTTTTCAAGCGACAAGTGTAATTTTATCTAGCGTTATCTCGCTCAGACACCCGGCAAAATGTATTAAATAAAACGAAAAAGAAATTTTAATTATAGCCCCTAGTTTTATTTTTAATTGGGAATGGAACTTTCGATGCTGACAGACTTCGGGCTTTTGTTCGGGGAGTTAGTATAGTATTTATGATTTCCTGCTGTATTATGCGTCAAATTTAGATGGTTAAAGTTTCCGTTTGATTGGGTGAAAGTCACACAAGTTTCCTAATAATTTTGTAGGTTTAGAAGGCATAACTTAAATGGATATGGCGTCATTAAATTCAATTTAACGGTACATTAAAGCGCTGAAATTTAAGGACCTAATTGAATTATTCGCATTAAATAAAAAAGCATCATATTAAAGTCAAAGCATGCTTTATTATCGAAATATTAACGTTTCATTGACAAAGCTAAAATTAAATTATAAAATGATATAGATAAGTCAAAATTTGGAATAGAAGAAAAATTAACATAAAATTGACATATCATATAAATACAGCTCTTGACACAAACAAAAAATTAAATAAAACAAAATAAAATAAGGTGGGTACATAATTACACTGTCGGCATGTTATATTGCAGAAATGTTGAAGCAATAATTTTTTTGATATATTACTTCTGCAATATTGTAACATTACAGTAATATTGCATTTAAAATATAACAAATATAATATTGCATGTTTATTGATACAATATTGTACATAAATTGCAAAGGTAATAATGCACATATGAGGGGTCTAATTCCTATAAGTGTTCAATCTCGATGTTTATTAATTTTTCAGGAATAAAGAAAAACCTCTTATTTTGCCTTAAAGATATTTTTTAATTATTGGAATATTGTGATGTATAGCGTTGATAGTGGGAAAGTTATGTATACTTTTTAATTTAAATAAATAAACTTATTTATAGAAATATTATCAAAAAATATTTGGATAAAGTACATTGTACCTTTTGATAATAAATCTTATGGAGATTATACGGTATGAAATAAAATTTTGAGTTTATAAAATATAACTTTTATTTCAAAAAGTGTAAAACCGAAACTGAAAAATGAAGTTCTACATATACGATGAAATTAAATTTCAAAAAATATAACAACTTCTTTTTTGAACAGGTGAAATTTGAGATACTTAAATTTAAGCTGTTAGGGTGAACTCGTCATCGACTGCTTCGTATAATCTGTCTTCGCTATTCACTTCTTCAGTTTCACCATCTAGTACAAGTTTATAAAAATTTAGCTTTGGTTCATTTTTCCAATTTTCGCCAAAATGTGATATCAATAAATTATTAACATCTTTTTTTTATTTTCATTTGCGATATTTTTCTTAGAAATTATGGTGGGATCCATTGATATCAAACTTTTATTTCTCTTCGTAATAGGTTTTACTATCCCAACATCGCTTCTATATGCATTTTCTCCTTGGACTACAACTTCTCCCTTTATTGTACTTGAGATCATTATCCTTTTCATTTTACTAAAAGCAAAATGCCATTGTCCTGGTGGTTTTATGAATTTGCTTACATCATTTTTCCAATCTCTTATTTCAACATCTGTACCAACCTTTAAAAATGTTCCATAGCGTGAAAAAATGTTTAGATATTCTTCTGGCTCTAATATAATTTCTTTTTTCCGAATTTCTCTTTCAATATGTCCAAATACTCGATCTGGTGGTATAAATGAATGACCTCTAATTGGAAAGATTACTTCAATCTTGGTAACTGGATTTTGCTTTGATAGCCAGTAACTGAGCATTGAAATTAGGGTTGTATTTTTATTCTGCCCTCCACATCCATCACACATTAATCGAATGGTGTGAATGTTTGCAAAATCAGATACATTCAGCAGATGAAAAATGCACGAAGCAATCTCATTGGACCCTTTACCATATTCATTTTCAATTCAACAAAAACTTGTGACAGTTGAGGGATTTAATTTAGATTTAGAAGTTCCTTTCACTACTGTAAAATTGTAGATATAAAGCTGTCTTGAATAGTATGCTTGTTGGTCAGGTAATTTCGGCAGCGCTTGGTTCTTTTGGCAATCAAATGAAAAAATTTCAGCTTCTTCCTTCGCTTCTCGCAAAAATTAAAGTAAGCCTGAGCCTTTAATTTATGTACTCTTTTCTCGACCATATAATTTACTTTTGTGGCTTCGTCGGAACAACTTTTAATTTTTTCAGTTAATTGTAGACATGTAGAACATACGTCAGTACGAGGACTACCAAAACCCAACTTATATTGACTGTTAAAAATTTTTCTAAAATAACTTTGCTTTACTGGTTGATCCTTGTTGTCATTCTGATACATGGTCCACATTTTTTATGTTTAGTGATGAATCAAGGTACAATCTCTCAGTCTGTCCTCTGCAGTAATGAACTTCCGTGGCTTTAAATTTATTTATAAATTTCATTACTGATTCTCGTTTAAACTGATATATTGCTAAGTTCCTATCACCCCCTCGATTTTCTCTTGCCGGCATAGACTAGTTAAATAAATTGTTTGGTTACAGTATCGATCCTTCTTCTTGTGCCCATAAATGCCTTTTTACATACAGGAACTAATCTTTTTTGTTGACTAATAACGAAAAAGGTTGTTTGAAAAAGCTTTTCTTTGTGTTTCAAATTTTTTGGTCTTCTTCTTTTTATCGGCACTGTTTTACAATACTTTAAAATAAAATTATCTTGAAAATTTTTTTCTTTTACATGGTAAAACCTTGCATGAAATTTTTTGATTTCCATCATTGTAAGTAAACTGCACTGCAATGCACATGTTGGGTAAATCGGAAGAAAGTGTGGACTATATCTACACAAAAAACAATATGCAACAGAATCTACATAAGATGTTTATAATCAGTTTAACTTTACCTTATAGTTTTTTCTATATTTTTCTTCTCGCGGTTTTTTTCGACCTTTTTGTCCATCTCGTATCGGAGTAACATTAACTTTCATTATTTAAAAATACTTTAAAAAGTTGAAACAATTAAATCGTGGTAGCTTGGTAATAATACACGTGCACCCTTCAACGAACATCAAAGTAATGACAACAAAAATAACAACAAGTAAATTATTTCAGGATGTAACCTGTCAAGAATCGATGTAAATGGCGCGAAATGGATTTTGTACACTTTGCAAATTAACTAATATGTTGTGTATTTATAATGCCTTGGAGATTGAACGTTTTGTTTTAACTATTTTTTCTGGAGTTTGTTTGGTTTGATTTTATTATACACACAACCAAACTTATATGGAATCACCCAGTAATTTCGCAAAATGGAATTTATTTAAAAAAAATAGTCATTGAGGATTAAAGGGCACTTTTTCAAAACCAAGTTTATTAAAAAAAATAATAAAACTGATTACAATTTTCACAATAATAGAACAAAAAACAAAAAGTGTAGAGTTCTATAAAAATGATTTTTCTGAATATGACAATTTAACAAGAAAGTTAATTTAAAATTAAATGTTAATAATCAGTATTGCCACCTCTAGCATCGATGCAAGCACGAATTCGACGAGGCATGCTATTTATCAAATTGTCAATGTCTTCTTGGGGAACATTTGTCCATTCCTCTAAAACCGCTTGAATAAGTTGCTCAGTGTTACCAGGAGCATTCTGGCGAGCTCTAATCTTTCTTTTTATCTTATCCCATAAGTGCTCTATAGGATTAAGATCCGGTGAGCAAGAAGGCCACTCTAAAACGGCAATACCTTCCGTTTCTAAGAAACATTTTGCAACTCTGCTGGTATGTGGAGGGGCATTATCTTGCATAAATAAAAAAAATTGCCAAAACCACCTCGCCAGAGCCTAACTACAGGTTGCAATACCAAATCTACATACCTTTGACCTGTTAGGGTTTGTCGAATTGGAATTAAAGGAGTTCTTTCACCAATCATAATTCCACCCCAAAACATTACAGTACCTCCTTTGTATTTCGGGATAGGTTTGGCAGCGCGAAGTCTAGCTTGTCTCCCTCTACCTCTTAAAATGCGAATCCGCCGGTCATCGGATCGTAGTCCTATTCTGGTTTCATCCGACCATAAGACATCTTTCCAATTTTCAATATCCCAATTTTCATGCTCCATTCAACACCAATTTAAACGGTCAATTTTATGTTGCCTTGAAAGTTCTCGAAACCCTTAACTGTCTTCTGCTAAATAATTCCCGAGCGCGAAGTCTTCTTCTAATAGTTTCGACAGAAACACTCACACCCGTAGCTTGTAAAAGTTGCCTTTGAAGCTCTGGATGAGATGTTGTGGGATTTCTTCTTGCTATTTGAGCTAAAAAGCGATCCTGCCCTTCAGTAGTTGCTCTTTCACGACTTCTCTGTTTTTTAAGGTTCCCAATTCCAGAAATTTTGAATATGTTTTTGAAACAACACCTTGTGTAACCCCCACCGTTCTAGCTATCTGCCTTTGTGACATGCCTTGTTCTGCCAGAGCAATAATTCTTCCCCTCTGAACTTCCGATAGCCCAATGTATGGCATTCTTGTTTAGTTTTCAAAAATAAATAAATTATAAATTTGATGCGACTTGCAAGTGAAACAGTAAAATCGACACCGCTAGGTAAAACATTATTATTTATTATTAATCTGCCTGTCCTTGAGAGTAAATACTTGTACTTTTTTATTGCTTGCAACAAAAAATATCTTACTAAAATATTTCGTATTAATACAAGGTGATTCCATATAAGTTTGGTTGTGTGTATTATAGGAGATTGCTCACTTTGGAACTAAATCCGATTTCTAAAGTTAAAAGTAGGTAAGATATAGCCCGTTTTGGCACAAAACAATTTTATGTTTGTATGTACGGCTGAAAATTGAATCCGAAGCGACATCTAACTAATTTTTTTTTTAAATGGAGATTGCTCACTTTGGAACTAGACCCCACATATGTAGTAATTGTAATATTGTTGCAATATTTCATTATTGTTGAAAATGCAATATATCAGTGAAATGCTAGTGTAATGTTGCATCTGTATTGCAAGCACACTATTTCTGTAATTTTGTTTATATAAAATTCCAGCAATATTTCATTTCAATTTATATTTCATCTGCAATATTGCGTATATAGTGTTAACTTTATTTGCACCTGCAATACTTTTGCAATATTTAATAACCGTCACAAATGCGATATATATCACTGAAATTCGATGTGTAATATTGCAGCCATATGGCTTATGTAAGATATTTAATGATTGATTAAATAGCTGATTAATTTCACAGGTATCTGCTAAATTTTGCAAACAAATGTTTGTAAGTGGGTTCAATGAAATATATTACTAATAATCGAAATATATATATATATATATAGATAGTACAATTATTATTTATTATTATTTAGGTGTGATAAATATACATATATATTCAACAAAAAACGCATTTACTTATTACATAATTTACAAACTTTATCCCTAAACTAATTGATAATATTCTAATTGGCACTCATACAACTTAATTCATGCTCACTGTGTGAAGAATGGGAAAAGTGACGTAAGTTGTATCACTGTCAGGTAGTTTTAAAATTTAGGGCCATAAATGTATTTCTTTACTTTTTGTACATACGTCAATACCAAGATCAGAAGATTTAAAACTGCCAACTTCGTATAAACTATGTAAAACTTCTAATTCTTTGCCAATTATAAAATTTTTATCTTCTTTACATGCAAAATTCATTACATCATACATACGAACACAATAGAACACAAGTCATACAAAATTTAATTTTTCGTTATTAGATAAGCAGTCATGCTTACTTTAGGTTAAGCGAGGAAGCTAAGCTCTAACTTCCTCTTTTGTATTGCAATAATGCCATTATTAAATTATTATTCAAAAAAAATGCCTTTTTTTTTTAAATACTTTTCTAACAAAACGATTTTAGTTAATTCACCGATCGGGCGGCCTCGAAAAGTCCAGTGACCTCGACACAAGTCGAAATTTATTGAGCCGGTTCGCTCCTATCTACTCTATACCACATTTCGGTCCACTCTGTTGCCAAATTGTCAGGTTAGTGGGTTACGCATTTTTCAACGATGCACATAATACCAAGAAAAACTAGTTTTTTAGTAAACTTTATAACACTTAAAACAACTCACTCATTACTACCAATATAAGTCACACATAAAAGTTTACGCAACATCACTGATGCATAACTTAAATGCGTACGACCAACACTTTTTTAAACAATTTAATTTTTTCACTAATGACATTTTTGGATGGATTTTATTGTTGGTTTTTGCGTGTGACTTGTGTGCGCGACGTGGCAACGTGGCCTAGACCGAAATCCTAGGAAAGATAAACGCCCAAAACAGTGCCTAAAATATGCGGCTCTCGCGGTGAAAATTTCGTGGGCTTCCTACAAGATTTCGAAGGGTTCGCTATAAATAAAAGGCCGTCCAAGTTTGTGGGCTTGAACTGTGGGAATTTTTTAGGTATTTTGTAGAATTGTTTTATGATTCTATGATTAAATAATCAAAAGAAACCGATCAAACAGTTTTACTTAAGGAGAGTCTGATGATGTAAGGAAAAACTGGAAAAGGTTAAGGAATATGTAATTGGAAACTTAGTTAGGAACACTTGCCTACATATCATGCTTTTTATTTAATGAGAATTGTTCAATTTGTTTCTTATGGCTCGTGTCCACTAGCAAATAAACTTGCTAGAGTTACTCTCACAAGTCACTTGCAGCGCGTGTAAACAGCCACCGTAGAGTAATATTGCAGAAAGTTTACTTGCCGGGCAAGTACTTGCTGACTTGCTAGAGCTTGTAGTGTACACCGCGTGTTTCAGCAAGTTAATTTGCAATTATCAATATCGAAACTGTTCCGAAATATTTGCAGCAAGTAGTCTTTTATTTTTTTTCTTTTTCTCTTTTCGTTTTTTTATTAAATATATCACAACCGCAGCAGCTATTTGCCGAGATGACATATTTACAAAACTAGTGTACACGTTTCACTTAAAGAAATACAGCAAGTAAAGCTTGCTGAGTAACTTGCCCAAATAAATTTGAAAATAATTGAAATAAAGTGTAGACACTCCAGCAAGTTACTTGGTAAAGAACTATCGCAAGTTAATTGCATGTGGACACGAGGCTTTAGATTTTGGTATTCTACGTTAAGCCGCCTATAAATTATCACTTGAACAACTTTGAATATAAGCAACATTAAAACAAGAAGGCTACATACATCTGCTGCTGATACATAACTCTAACAGAAAAAGTGCAAAAATTAATACGTTTTGAAGCATTTAATTCACAGCATCGTTAAATAAATAATTTAAAAAAAATCGTATATAGGAAAAATACCACATGTCTATCTGTGTGTGTGTGTGTGTGACCATTAAGTTTTCCCAACTTTGTAGTTTCCTATCGATTATGAATTAAGGTAATTTTCGTGAAAAGCCAACGCGCATTGCATCGTTAATAATTAACGATGCGCGATATCGGAAACTATTAACGACATACATGTAGGTACAAACAAACCGAAATGAGGTTTGCATGGACGAAATGCCGTGCGATTAAAATAAATTGGACCATGGACGGCGTGTACGAGGTTTCTCCATTTTTCCACTTTTAAATTAATTAGGGAGATATTTGTGGTTGTATTGTATGCATGTCGAGTTTTGTGTGAAGATCGCTCTAATTTGAGGTAAACATTTGAAATGATTTGAACATGTTAGGGGTTAAAATAATCATGTCAAAATCCTGTGTGTAAATTTGGCCTTATGTGAGCGAAAAAAATAATTTTTCAAGAGCATTTTGGCTGATATTTGAACTAAAGACATTTTGCCTGGACGCCACTGATCGCAATAGGCAACCAAATATTATTACAGCATTTACCGAGTGACGTTGAATGATGAAAATAGCCATTTTCTCACTAAAAAAAAAAGCTAAAATTTCACCTATAGATACGGACATTAATATTGTAGAAATGTCCATTTCCGGCTAATGGATAATCGATGGACGCCCGATGGTAATTTCAGATAGAATCAAAACAGTTTTATTATTTTATCCCTTTCATTTTTTGCTAGAAATGTATATTTTACATGGTCGCTTTTAATATTAATTAAATTGCCTTTGATGAGATCCATAAGCAGAAACACGTGTCGTTCGTCATTTAGCTCAGGTTGTCCTTCTCATCGACTCTCTGGAGTATGACATCCTTACCTGAAGTTTTCTCTTTCAAACTAATAAGGAAAGGAGAAAAATCTGAAATATTTTTTTGGCCGTCTGACTCTCCCGATTTGACCACATGTGATTTTTTTAAAATTGCGAGTATTACACTACGATTGGCGCAAATTTAAAAAAATCACTTGGTTGAGGTTGACTGCCTTAATGGTTTAATTAGTTAAGAAGGTCTAATCATAAAAAAATTGATCGAATTATGATTGAAAAAATAATTTCTCAAAACTGTTTTTGATCATTTAAAGGCGAATTTTGGGAGTAGAAATTTCCCACCAATTTAAGAAGACTTGGTACATTTCTTAAAACTTAAGTAATTCCTTAATAAGTACTTAAGCCCTAAGGATGGAATATGAAATACTGAAACCCTGGTATATATACATAAAAATACGCCTGTCAAAGAAGAATTTATTTACTATCTAAACCTTTTATTAAAAAAAAATTAATAGCTTTTACCAAGACACCGCAATTTATTGCATCTTTTTAGACTTATGTCATTAATACACTCCAATTTTAACAATAGTTTTATTCCCTTTTTATGACCGATTTCGTACAGGTGAGTGTCAATCTAAAAACCCCTAAAAAGGCCCTTAGGGGGGCGTTAACCACGCCTTATTAGAACTGGGCCCACCTGTAGTGCATCATAATTAACCCCATGGTACTTTTAAGGTACCACTACTGTTTCAAATTTACTTTTTCATAGATAGGAATTTTTCACGTTTTACTCGAAAATTTGAAGGTCGGGTGGGAAAAGTATAGATGCAAAAAAAATTCAAAAATAGTTATATATTCAATAATTGCTGAAAATACAAACAAATTAATAAATGAATAAATAGTTAGAGCACATTTACGATCTTGCGACATTGCTTAACTATGGAAAAAAAGACATTTAGTAAGGTAACTAGTGCGCCAGCGCGTAGTTTTTTCGTCCTTCGATCCTGCTCTAATAATTAGTGCTATGTAAGTTTTATCCGATATTAATTAACCTATACTAATCAATTTTAAAAATATAAAATTATAGAATCAACAAGAACTAAACTATAACAAGTACAAATAAAATAACTACAAGAAGAACATATGTACATAATTAAAATAGTACTTATTAACGAGCAACATAGAATCTTAAGATAATATGACACAAATACATAACGCTTCTAAAATATTTGGTATGGATACAGGCAAAAGAGGTTTTTATGCAAAGCTCGATTTTAATTTTGTATGATTAAAGTTCAAAATAAAGGCTTTTTTAAACTTTGCTCTGAAGTACATTATTTTCTTTACAAAGCAGATTAAATATTTTAGGTGCCATATAAGAAATGCACTTTTGAGAGACCCTATTAGATTTTTTTGGTATTTTAGCTACTATCTGTTTTGTCTAGTTTCATGGTACATCTCTTTGTTAAGCAATTTTATTTTTTAAAGGTACTTTGTGTGGTCGTGTGTGGTCGCATAAAGTTGCTTTACCCTTAGAAGTAATTCTTTACTCCATTCCAGGCATTTGACATAATTCTTTATTCCTCTCAATAATTCCAAATCGGTTTTTAGATTTTTATAATTATAGAAGTCATTTTTCATGTGTTCGAGAAATTTGAAGTTATTTTTTATTTTTCAAGAATTCCAAATAATTATTTAATTATTCCAGGCTTTCGGAATCATTTTTCACGTCTTCCAGGAATTTCAAGTAATTCTTTACTTCATTTCAGTCATTTGGCATAATTCTTTTTTCCTCTCAATAATTTCAAGTCGGTTTTTAGATTTTTTAGTCATTTTTTAGAGTCATTTTTCATGTGCGAAAAAAATTTGAAGTTATCTTTTAATTTATTTCAAGTATTTGGAATATTTTTTATTTCTCAAGAATTTAAAATAATTATTCAAATATTCCAGGCTTTCGGAATAATTTTTCACGTCTTCCAGGAATTTCAAGTAATTCTTTACTTCATTCCAGGCATTTGGCATAATTCTTTATTACTCTCAATAAGTTTAAGTTGGTTTTTAGATTTTTTAGATCATAGGAGTCATTTTTCATGTGTTCGAGAAATTTGAAGTTATTTTTTATTTTATTCCAAATATATGAAATATTTTACTTTTTTAATAATAATAATAAAGCATTTATTTAGCATAAAAAAGCTGCATATAAGTACAAGTTTGCCTTATTAGTCTTATTACAATAGTAGAAATAGAAAAAAAACAACATTTTAAATATGTGAAAATTAAATAAAAATAAAAATAAAAATAAAAATAAAAATAAAAATAAAAATAAAAATAAAAATAAAAATAAAAATAAAAATAAAAATAAAAATAAAAATAAAAATAAAAATAAAAATAAAAATAAAAATAAAAATAAAAATAAAAATAAAAATAAAAATAAAAATAAAAATAAAAATAAAAATAAAAATAAAAATAAAAATAAAAATAAAAATAAAAATAAAAATAAAAATAAAATAAATTTTTTTCGATTATAAAGTCATTTTTCACGAGGAATTTGATGTTATTTTTCAATTTATTCCAGGCATTTGACATAATTCTTTATTCCTCTCAATAATTTCAAGTCGGTTTTTTTCTTTATTTTATTTGAAGTATTTGGAGTATTTTTTATTTCTCAAGAATTCCAAATAATTATTCAAATATTCCAGGCTTTTGGAATAATTTTTTACGTCTTCCAGGAATTTCAAGTATTTCTTTACTTCATTCCAGGCATTTGACATAATTCTTTATTCCTCTCAATAATTTCAAATCGGTTTTCAGATTTTTGTCATTATAGAAGTCATTTTTCATGTGTTCGAGAAATTTGAAGTTATTTTTTATTTTATTTCAAGTATATGGAATATTTTTTATTTCTCAAGAATTTCAAATAATTATTTAAATATTTCAGGTTTTCGGAATAATTTTTCACGTCTTCCGGGAATTTCAAGTAATTCTTTACTCCATTCCAGGCATTTGTCATAATTCTTTATTCCTCTCAATAATTTCAAGTCGGTTTTTAGATTTTTTAGATTATAGGAGTCATTTTTTATGTCTTCGAGAAATTTGAAGTTATTATTTATTTTATTCTCTAATTTGAAGTTATTTTTGATTTTATTCCAAATATATGGAATATCTTTTATTTCTCAAGAATTTTAATTAATTATTCAAATATTCCAGGCTTTCGGAGTCATTTTTCACGTCTTCTAAGAATTTTAAGTTATTCTTTACTTTATTCCAGACATTTGGCATAATTCTTCACATTCCTTTCAAACGAAGAACACTAAACTCTTGAAATAAGCAGTTTCATAACTGCCTCCCCATGCTATTATGTCATATTGAAGAATAGACTCAAATAAGCCATAGTATATAGTCTTTAAATTACTTTTATTCATATAAGACCTTAATTTCCGTAAAATAAATGTGATTTTTTGTAATTTGGCTATCCAAAATTATACAAAGATATTTTATTTTCTGGACCATTTCAACGTTATTAACGCATTTGCACGGTAGCGTTTTTAGCGTTAATCATGTTCGTGTACTATTAATTTTCCCAAGTTTTCCAACTGGGGATTTGATTTTGATGAGTTTAAGACATTTAGGTCTAGCCAATTTTTAACCCTTATTTTAAGGTCTTTTGGCATTTAATCTTTATTTCCTTCCAAGTGTTTATGAGCCACTCACTATCGTCTGCAAAAGAGACGATTTCAAAATCCTCCTGATGATCCAGAAAATCATTTAAGTACTGAATGAACTGCATCGGACCTAAAGCAGTTCCTTGGGGGACTCCATATGCCACAACTCTTTGGATACGACCTTTAAAATAACTCTTTAACAGCTGTAATACTACTCCTCGAAAACCGTACACCTAAAGAGTAATAAATTCAGATAGACGGTATTAAATGCGTTTCGCAGATCGAGAAAAATGCCTGTTGGTGCGTTTAAATTTAAGTAAATTGTTGTTGCGATATGCCTCTTCAGTTCCTCTTAGGTTTTGCCGAAATCCGAATTGATTTTCAAGTAAAATGTTGTTTTTATTTGTAATATAAGTCTACCACCATTCTTGATTTAAGAAGTTTTTCGAAAAGTTTTAAAAAGTTGGAAATTGGGCGATAGTTTGTGCAACTACTTTTATTTCCACTTTTAAAAGTTGGTTTAACATTACAAACTTTAAAATAGGAAACAGAGGTTAAAAATATGTAATAACGGATTCAGAATATAGTCAGGAATGTTTTTTATTAATAAAGGGGTTATGTTGTCAAATCCTGAGGCTTTATTAGTATTTAAGCTAAGTATATTGCCTTTTTGATTCAGTTTTATCTATGGGCTTTAGAAAAGCAGAATTATGTATTTTATATTTTGTAAGTATGTTTTTTGTTATGGAATTTTTATTTTTTTTTGCCAAAGATTTTTCCAAAAATCTCCAAAATTCATCTTTTGATAAAATATTCAGATTTGTTTTGATTATTTATTAGAGGATTCCCACTGCTATTTTTTGTTTCTCCTATTTGATTTTCATTCTTTTCTATATTTAGTGCGTTTCTTGTCGTTTTCCAAAATGTACGAGGTTTGTTTTTATGTTCAAATAGCTGTTCTCTGTAGTATACAAAAACTATAAATTTTTTTATTACCTATAATTTTCTTAAAAGGCATTTTTTTTTCTCAGGCAATTATTTTCTGCAAAAATTATTACTATATTTACCCTGCCCTTGCCCCCCCACCCACCCCACACAACTTACCAGTAAGAAATTGTTTTCAAAAATTATTTTTTTCCAAAATATTACGCATGAATAACAGCTGCTTTTGTCAGTAATATCTAATCTAATAACACAGTTTATTTATTTAAATTTGATATAATTACATATATGTATATTAATAAATATTTAATACAAAAACACTGCTATTAGATCGGCTTTTATGGACGAAAAACCAGTGATTTCTCAAATAAATTTCTCACTGGGAACATGTTTGGGGTGGGTGGGGGGGGGTAAGGGTTTTTTTTATGGAAAATATTTTTTTTGCAGAAAATATATATTCAATATTTAATTTTATAACACTCTTTATTTAAATTTGACATAAATTTATTTATAAATATTTAAGTAAAAAAACAGTGTTATTAGAATGGATAATATGGACGAAAAACAGTGATTTTTCGGAAGAATTTCGTCGAGTTTAAAAACTAGATATGTAATTCCTTGTCAATTTTTTTAATTGCCAAAATGTTCTTTTTTTATAAACACGATAGTATATGATATACCTACGTATATTCTATAGTTTACCAAAACCAAAAATTTACTAAAAAATCGTTGACTGAATATACATTTAATACATGATGTGTTTCTTGGGTAATATTCTTACTTTTACAATTGGCCCACCCCGTATAAATTCACATTTATATTCTCTAAACGTAATAAACCGAGTAGTAAATGATTAAAAATGTTTATAACGAGCCCACGGAATTTCAAAAAGCGTTAACCTCCGTAATAACGAATGCAAAATCCGAATTTCGTAACTCTGAACCTTGATATTTGTTGTTTTTTTTTTTCCAGTATCGAGTTGTCGGTAGGTATCCTCGTTCCAATTTTATTTCTGTTTTTCGACATTAACGAGCATCTTAAGAGATTTTTTTTCTCTCGTTTAATTAGCGCGTTTCTCGACACTGTGATTATGTCACTCGTGGCGAAAGTTGACTTTGTTCGAATATTGAATTAATAGAAATTAATTCAGTGTGTATTACACGTTTCGACCTAAGTAAGTTCCATCCTCACTGCTGAAATTTGTAATAAAAAACTGATGCCTTAAAGGCATTTGAATATCTAAAGCCAAATTTGATGAGAAAATGTCGACAGTTTAAATTAAAAGTTCAAAGGTATTTGAGAAAATTATGAAGAGTTGAAGGTGCATGTTTTCTTTGAAACTGATTGTCATTAAAAAAAACCGAAAAGAATTAATTAAGGCAAAAACCCTGCTTTACAATACCTGTTTTACGATACCGGTAATTAAGGACCCCAAAGTCCAGTTTGCAAACAAAAATTGTGGTTTTACCAATAATAAAACGGGCTAATTATTATCCAATTAGTTAATTAATTACAAACGACTTGCCACGTTTGGCAATTTTAATTAACAGGTTAATTACTTTAAAACTTAATAGGAAAAAATGTGTTAATGTCGTAAGCGTATTTATATTATTATTCAAAATGCATAAATTAGCATATAATTACGTTTTTAAGGTAATCGTTTAGGTATTGGCCTCGATTTTGTTATTTATTGAAACCGCTTTATATAAGGGAGAAACTTATGGTTTTTTTTTCTTTCACTGTTTTATTATTCTTTTTAACACGTAAATGATAATTTAGGCCCAATCCAAATATGTACCCAAGATTCCCCATATTTGCACACCCAAAAAAATATTTTCCTTTTGCACTAAGTAAACCCTTAAAGTGCGTTCTTTGAAACGACAAATACGAGATAAAAATTTGATTATTTAAGGGCAAAAATCCACGTACGCATGTGGGACTTTTGACCTTTTATAGCATAAATAACACATGTTTTTTTCAGGTAATAATAATTCAATTTTTATTATTAAATATAAGTTTAATATTAAATTTTGTCCACATTTTCACCTTATCAAAGGACCAGGGTTTTTGTTACATGAAATAAGTGAATTTGCTTAATAAAATGGGTTTTCTGTTTCTTTTGGAAATTTTCCGCAATTATAAAAAAATGTCCAAAAAAAGAACCCAAATATTCTTTAAAATATCAAAACCTCTATCTTATTAAAGGTCATTAAGAAACTCTTTTATCCATTGAGTCTTCTTTAAAATTCATTGGAAGAAAATCAAAGTAAAATCAACATTTTGTCCTAAAAATCGAATTAGTCTATATAAAAGCATACAATCGATACAGTCTATGACGTCATATGTTAGCTGATTCGGGAGAACAAGTGCTTTGAATCAAACCCTTGCTTTAGATGATTTATCCAAACGATATTTTCCAATTAAACATTCAAATCATGTAGGATACGACCATTTCACATGGAAAATTCGCTAGTCTGGACTTTCGAAGAGGATAAATTAGATTTAGATAGAAAGTGAAACTTTGACTTAAAGAGACAAGTAGGTTAGAATATTATATATATAAAGAGACGTTAAGAAGTGTATGCTACAAGTTGGCCAGAGTCTTTAGGACAATGAATTTCCCCATAAAGAAGATACGTGAGCATATGAAAGATCAAAAGAAAGGTCAGAGGTAATACGGTCTCTGATAGGCAACTTCTTTCTTCCTCTTTTTGAGGATTGACCTGGAAAATATTGACAGTAAATAACTCGGTAATAAAAAAAGAGAAATGTGAAGCATTAAAAGGAGGTATCAAGAGGAACTTATCCAGATAAGTCAACTTAAAAGAATTTGAAGATTTATGGCAACATGACCAAGAAAACACTCAATAATGCAAACTTTCTTCTTCTTTGTATGAAGCCTTAGTTTTGAAACTAGAGAAAGCCTCACGTTACTGACAATAACAAATATGACAGTTGACAGCGATGACAAATGACAGATGAGTTGGACAACTGTTACAAGAAGAATACAGATTGCAAGTTATTATTCAATGGTAACTTGGAGGAAACAGTCTTTAAGACCTAAAGTAGCCTGAAGAGCTTATGGTGCATACATTTCGTGGATATGTCTCTCTTTTTCTACCTTATGACACTAGAAAAGGATTCACGTTACTACCAATGACAAATATGACATTTGACAACGATGACTTTGACAAATGACAGATAAGTTGGACAATCGTTACAAGAAGATTACAGATTGCTATTTATTGTTCAATGGTGACTTGGAGGAAACAGTTTCCAAGGCCTAAAGTAGCCTGAAGAGTTTATGGTTGACACATTTTGTGGACGTCTCTCTCTCTTTTTTTATTTTATAAAACTAGAGAAAGATTCACCTTACTGTCAAGAACAAATGTGACATTTGACAACGATGACTTTAACAAATGACAGATGAGTTAAACAACTGTTACAAGGAGCATACAGATTGCAAGTTATTGTTCAATAGTGATTTGGAGGAAACAGTTTCCAAGACCTAAAGTAGCCTGAAGAGTTTATCGTCGACACATTTTGTGGACGTCTCTCTCTCTTTTTTTATTTTATGAAACTAGAGAAAGATTCACGTTACTGTCAAGAACAAATATGACAGTTGACAACAATGACAAATGACAGATGAGTTGGACAATCGTTATAAGAAGAATACAGATTGCAAGTTAATGTTCAATGGTGACTTGGAGGAAACATTTTCCAAGACCTGTAGAGTTTATGGTCGACCCATTTTGTGGACGTCTCTTTCTCTTTCTATCTTATGAAACTAGAGAAGGATTCACCTTACTGTCAAAAACAAATGTGACATTTGACGACGATGACTTTGACAAATGACAGATGAGTTAATCAACTGTTACAAGGAGATTACAGATTGCAAGTTACTGTTCAATGGTGACATGGAGGAAACAGTCTTTAAAACCTAAAGGAGCCTGAAGAGTTTATGGTGGAGACATTTTGTGGACGTCTCTCTCTCTCTTTCTATCTTATGAAACTAGAGAAGGATTCACGTTACTGTCAAAAACAAATGTGACATTTGACGACGATGACTTTGACAAATGACAGATGAGTTGGACAACTGTTAAAAGGAGAATTAAAGTCCCTACTACAACTTAGGGTTTCCAGTTTTAATTTAGAATTTCTCACCCATTCACGTGTTTTCTCCTAATTTTATAATTTTCTCCAGTTTTCCTTAGATTTGCATGAGTTTTGTATTTATATCACTTGGAAAAGAAAAAAATGCCTGGAATTAATAATTGATTTTCTTTTCTGACTTTTTAATTTTTTTTTAGATTTTCTTTTTTAAATTTATTTTTTTTAAATTTTTCTTGAGTTCCCTTATGTTTCCAACTGCACGGAAGAAATAGGAAAAAACCTCAACTGCCTGGAATTATTGATTGATTTCTTACAGGCAGTTGAGATTTCTAGTTTTAGGATTTTCGACCCATTCACGTGTTTTATTATCAATAATAATGTCAACTATATGAAATAAATAGAAAGAAAACCTCAATTGCCTGGAATTATTAATTATTGATTTATGACAGGCAAGAAACATTTTCCAAGACCTACAGTTAGTAGCCTGAAGAGTTTATGGTCGACACATTTCGTGGACGTCTCTTTCTATCTTATAAAACTAGAAAAGGATTCACGTTACTGTCAAGAACAAATGTGACATTTGACAGCGATGACGTTGACAATAATAATATATAATATACAAATAATGTCTATTGTTTTTTTTGTCAAACATCGGTTTAATATGACGCATGTATTGCATGGGTATGATGTATTTTTGCGAATATAAGTATGATATAGAAATAAGTCCTAATGAAATGTAATTTATGTATTGGGTATGATAATCATTTATTTAATTAATATTTTTTAGTATTAGGTTTATTTAAATATGTGAAATTATTAGTATTAAGTTTTGGCTTTTTTATGCAGCTATTATGCCAAAAATTTTTTTTTTCATATATTTTCTGCTATTAGGATAATTGTTACATAAAAGAGCTCTTTTTCGGAATTTTCTACAATTGTGAACAATTTTGAAAAGATTATCTTTTCCCATTAAAAATTATACGTTTCTTCTCGTCACCTAAATTTTTCTATAATCGTAAATTTTTTTCGTTAATAAAGACTTTTCTAGAATTAGTCTGTAATTACGAAAAAAAAACTGGAAAAGCATCAAAAATTCATCATTCAATTTTCACATTTTTATTTTACCTTGTACCATTATATCCGTAAATTTGCTTTATAAATGACCTTTTTTGGCAATTTTGAGCAATTGTAAAACATTGAATTTCGAAAACGAAAACTTGGAAAATTCAATGAATTTTTTAAGTAAGTTTTTCAATTTTTTTTTCAAAAACAATAATAAATTAGTTTCTTTGCCTAAATTGACTTGTATTCGTAAATTTTCTTAATAAATGAGCCATTTTCTGGTGCAGTAAGAAATTTCAAAAATAAACTTGAAGAATTAAAAAGTTCTCAATTTTTATCTTTTTACCAAAGACTAATTTAAATAAAATCATTTATAATTCACGAAAATATAGATTGTTTAATTTATAATTTTTAATAAAAAACTATGGATACGTGATATTTTAAGCTGTTTTTTATAGGTCTGATGATGCCATTTTTATTTAATGTTATGCTTACTAAAGACCATTTTTTTAATATAAATTGCCTTATATTCGTAGATTTACTTCATAACCAAAAATTATTTCAAAAGTTCTTTTACAATCAATCAATAAATTTTATTTAGTCAAAATACTAGATATACCAAACCGATAATAACCTGATAATAAGATGTATTATTGACAATAATATTAATGTTTTTTTCTAAATCGACATTTCGAAGTTAATTTTTCTTCTTCGTTTTAGTGTTGAACAGCTAAAAACATCGTAGTGTCATCTGCGAATAGTTCAACTTTACAATTTTATAGAGCCCTGTGGTACCCCATCATCAATTATCAATATTTCTGACTAGCTATTTAGACATTTTACTTTCTGTTTTTTATTATTAAAGTATGACATAAACCAACTTAATACGTTGCATGTAATTCCAAAACTGCTTAATTTTTTACATAAATCCTCTTACATTTGTAAATTTACTTCATAAATAAGAATTTTTCTGGCAACTTACTGCAATCGTAAAAAATTGAATTAAAAAAAAAAATTGCAAAATACAAAGTTTTAGTTAAACTTACATTTCCTCATATTGGTCGATTTCCCTAATATAAAGTAATTGTTTTATAAATTATGCTTTTTCTCAGGATCACCCCATTACATTATTATAGTAACAATATTTTTTTTACCTAACAATTTATTTCATTCATTACACCCTAAACTAAGGTACATTAAGAAAATAATTCTAAATTTACTATAAATCGTTAAAAGGATTTATATCATAGTATATATTTAATAGTCATAATTTGTACAATAACAATTTATATGAAAAAATTCAAAAGATCTTAGTCTATACTATCGAATATTGAAGTGTATTGCAATTAAAAGTTCAACATAAATTAAATTAAGTTATTTAAGAATAACTAGATACATGGTCAAACTGAACTCGTTTATAGTAAAGTGCTATTAATTTATTTGTTATTTTCTAAAATAAATATACTTTCTTTTACACTAATAAATGAGGCGTTTTCTCTCTGAACTTTACATATTCAATTATATAAAAAACATTAATAAACTTAAAATATTTATTCTCCCCTAAGGCCATAAACACAAACTAATCGCTCCGATTTCAGTATTTACCCAACTACAGTAATGGCCAAAAGTAGATGGACAAATGGTTTTAAAAAAAAAATCAAAGGAAATAAAAATTCTATAATAAAGATATTTAAGTATATTATGGGCATAATACACATGTATAAAAATAATAACAAGACATTCTTTAGATAAAAATAATAAGACATTCTTTAGAAACAATCACCTAATTTGTTAAATAATAAGAAATAACTAAATATACGCTGGACAAAAGTAGATAGACAAATTTAAAAAATAACCAATACTCTTTTAATTACAAACTAAACCATCTACAATATTAATATTTTGTAAAATACCCATTATTGTTTATTACAGCCTGACGCCTGACGTGGCATTGATTCAATAAGATTGTCTATGAGTTATCTATGAGTTATGAGTCAATATTTTTTCCATTTCTGTTGCAACCGTTCGAATAATTCACCTTTATTTGAATAGTTTGTATCCCTAATATCACGATCTACAATTTCCCATAAATTTTCGATGGGATTAAGATCGGGTGACTGGGATGGCCATTTTAAAACTGGTATTTTATCTTCTTCGAAAAATTGCTTCATAATTTTGGAGGAATGCTTCGGGTCATTATCTTGCTGGACTTGGAATCTCAATGGTAAATTGTCTTCAATCTCTGAGAATATCCCTGTACATAAACCTGTCCATTATGCCCTCTATGCGATGTAACGGGCCCATTCCATAACCTGAGAAGCAACCCCAAACCATAACTGATCCATCTCCATGCTTAACTGTGGGTTTTGTGTACTTGAGATTCAAACGCTGGCCAGAAGGACATCTAACATATTGAATTCCATCGGAGTTAAACAAATTAAACTTCGATTCGTCGCTCCAGCAAACACGTTTCCATTCATGCTTTGTCCAGTGTATATGCTGACGGGCAAATTCCAATCGGGCTAAGCGATTCTTTTTTGAAAGCAATGGTTTGCTGGCCTACGCGCAAATAGATTCTCTTCTACCAACCTTCGTCTTACAGTCCTTGAGGACACATTACAAATCCCTAGAGCCTGTAATTCTATCTGAATTTGACAAGGAGTCATGAAAGGGTTATTCTGGCTAATTTGTTTTAATTTGCGTACAGCTCTAATGTCCATTTTTTTTGGTCGGTCGGATTTATTTTTTGGCTCTAATGATCCTGTCCTTTCATATCTTTTGATAATTGCCCAAACAGCTTTTATCAGCAATATCAATTTGACGATCACCCACGCGATATGCATTAATAATGCGTTGTCTTAAATCAAGAGAGAATCTAATTCCGCGTGGCATGTTGCACCTTGAGTTAAAGAGAAGCAATACTATACTAATTTTATTTTATAAATATCTAGACAAAAAAATAATTCCAAAATTGTTTTGTCTATCTACTTTTGACCAGTTATATTTATATTATTGCTTTATCTGATAGCAAGCAAAATATTTAACTGAAATTTATTGGTATCTTTTTCATAGACCGCCTTACAAATAACAATAATTTAAAATCTGGGGGACCTGTGGGTAAATATTTAAACAATTATATGAAAATAATACTTTGTCTATCTACTTTTAGCCACTACTGTATATCTCGTTTAATGGTAAAAACGTTTAACCACAGTTAAGTCATTATATTCGGAATACATATATATTATCAAAGGCAATTAATATCGTTTAAAAACTTAATTTAGAACGCCAGTACTACTGATAAGAACCGTTCAAAATACCGTTGGTACTAGATTGTTGAGTCGCCCCTAATTTTTAAGCACTATAACCTTAGACATTGCAAAGATAAGACGATAATAATAACTTAGTTATTATTATTACACAAACATGAAACTTTTCTGAATAAGGTTAATAAACTGGTGAGATTATGGTTTCTACGTGGTTCAATTTTAATTTTTGGGGAAATTGGTGATTTTTTACGAATTAATATTTTTTTCTTGTATCCTTGTTTATTTTTTGACAAAAAGTGAAACAGGTTTTAACTCAAATGCAAGCAAATTTCCAAAAAATTGCACACAATTTTCATCAAAAAGTCCGGCTCGAAGGACCAAAAAATCCAGGATCACGCTTAAATTTGACGTCGAATTAAAAAAAGTTAAGTTGTAGAGAGTATAAAGACCTGCAACTTTTGTAAATTAAGTCAGTTTTCAAGAAAATTTTATTAATTTTGTATTTTTTTTTTCCGTAGAATTTAATGGCGCAATACTTTGTCTTATTTTACTAAAATTTAAAAAAAATTATTGACAGCTATCGCAAAACTAATTTATTGCATTTTTCAGCTATTTTTTCTATAATAAGTATATTTTTTTATTTATCCGAAAAGACATGCAGTACATATAAACTTACTTTCCGTTATAAATTTTACCCTAAAAATTATTTACTTTCATTTACAATTAATTGCATCATAAGCAAATTTTTAGGTAAAAAATTATTTCTGTAAGTAAATTTCCATGTAACTCTTGCCTATTTATTAACACATTTCTAAAAGTCAAAGTCCTTTTACCATTTAATTTATGCACATCTTTAATTAATGTTTCAATTTCAATTTTTTTTTCTTAAATAGAAAAAGTTAAATTTTTACAAAGAAATATTTTTTTTATCAAAAAATTACTAAAATCCGGCTCGAAGGACCAACAAATCCTTCCGGGGCACGCTTAAACATCCAATCAAAAAAACAGGGAAATTCGAAAGTTGTAAAGAATACAAATAGTTACAGGTAACTTTTGTAAATTAAGTCACTTTTCAACATAATTTCATAAATTTTATTCATGTTGGTTATTGGAAACCGGTACACATTCCCATAGATAAAAAACATAACATACTATAAACATAATTTGCGTAAAGATAAACCAATATTAACCTGATCTACTAAGTAAAGATTAATTTAATAAATTGATCAGTATAGGGGTCTATTTTACAAAAATTAATTTTTTTTTCTCAAAAAATGGAATATCTCGAAAAGTCATGAATATTTTAATTTGAAAAAATTTATGGTTACAACATTTGTATCAGGTTTCACTAAATTCGAACATTTTTTCGGAAAATTAAAAATTTAAATCGGTTTTTCATGTTTTTCTTGGATGTTTTGAGGTTATGTTGTAAAGCGACTGCTAAAAAACTTGCAAATCTTTGTTTGTATTCTCTACAACTTAAAAATTTTTTTTTTGATTCAACGTCAACTTTAAGCGTAAATCGTAATTATACGATTTTTCCTCTTTCCACCCCCTGCTCCTTCAAAACTACCCTGCCGAAATCTAGAATTCCCACTCATTTTTTTCTTAGTTATGAATTTTTCGGTTATTTCAATAAAAATTCAGTCACACTAAATTTTAAGCGCTAATTTTGATAATATCGACAATTTTTAAAGTAAAATAATTTTCCTCAACCCTTTGCACATTATGAACCCAAAAACCATTAAAATCTTAAATTAAATTAAAGCAACGAGTTATTGGCACCACAATTACCATCACTAAAACCAATACTTCCACTATATTTGATAAATCACTTTAAAACCGCATCTTTGTACGCAAATATCCGGCTCGAAGGACCAAAGAAACTGAAAAAAGCCTCCGAACAACGTCGAACAGGACTGACTGAACGCGTTGAATCGAAACTGGTTCCTGCTACGAGTTTCGCGAATGGCGAATAATAATGAAAAAAAAAGCGGAACGCGCGAATATTCGTCGTGCAAACTCGGGTTTTTGCACACGACGAGTCGTACCGACCGAAAGACATAAATAAATAAATAACGAACGTTTGTGTCTGTTTGTACCTCACCCATCCCCCTCCCGGTGTAAAAACGTTGCCTATGGTCAGGGAATGAGCGGGAATAATGATGATGATGTTGATGATGATGTATGAGACTCACGGCCAATGTCCTTAGGGTAGGTCGCGGCCAGAATAGCGGTATTTCGCGTGCCAATTTCGCGAAAGGAAGTGACCGTCTAGTCGCGTATACGCGCGGTTTATTGAACTCTGTTTGTGGGGGATATTATGGTCGAGGAAGGGATGAAAAACTGCCGTAAGTTTGCCCTTAAAATTTTCTCACTTTTGCATGGTGTATCAAGCATGTGATTTCTAGTACCGAAGATCTTGACATACTCAATTTTCTTTTTACTATAATGATACGTTTTTCTTTCATGAGGGTAATAAAGTATAAGGTCAAAATTAAATTTTTAAGCTTCTACTAGCGTTTGTTTTACAACATTTGTATGAAGTTTTACTAAAATCGGACATTTTTTTGGAAAACTAAAAATTTTAAACTGAATAATCGGTTTTCCATGTTTTTCTTGGATGTTTTGGGGTTATGTCGCAACAATTTTTTTTTTTTTAATGGTGGAACTAGTCCCACTCTGATAGCCATAACTCAGCGGCATCGCTAACTTCGGCAATGCGGTTTACGGTTAGTTATAGTGAAAGGATGAAGCTAGATGCCAGTATACTCGGCTTTATCCAACTAGTTAAGAAACCAGAAATATGGCTATCAGAAGATGACTTATTTTTTTTAAATGGTGAAAACTAGTCCTACTCTGATAGCCATAACTCAGCTGCATCGCTGACTTCGGCAATGCGGTTTGCAGTTGGTTATAGTGAACGGATAAAGCTAGATGCCAGTATACTCGGCTTCATCCAGCTAGTTGAGAAACAAAAAATATGGCTTGCAGAAGATGACCTATTTTTGTAATTTTGAAACTTTGAGGTAAAAAAAAAAAATAAAGATAATTTATTTGGAAAAAATGAATAGCATTTTTGTAATGTACGGGTCGAAATCTATAAGAAAACAAATTTTCAAGAAAATTGAAAAAAAAAATTTTCCCTGAAAAAAATGCGCATACATTTTTTGGTCGTCAAAATTTTCAAAATTCGAAGAAAAAAAAATCTCTCAAATCTTTTTGAAAATTTGTTTTCTTATAGATTTCGACCCGTACATTACGAAAATGCTATTCATTTTTTCCAAAAAAATTATCTTCAATTTTTTTTTTGACCTCAAAGTGAAAAAAAAATTTTTTTTTAATTGGTGAAACTAGTCCCACTCTGATAGCCATAACTCAGCTGCATCGCTGACTTTGGCAATGCGGTTTACAGCCAGTTATAGTGAAAGGATGAAGCTAGATGCCAGTATACTCGGCTTCATCCAAGTAGTTGAGAAACAAAAAATATGGCTATCAGAAGATGACTTTTTTTTTTTAATGGTGAAAACTAGTTCCACTTTGATAGCCATAACTCAGCTGCATCGCTGACTTTGGCAATGCGGTTTGCGGCTAGTTCTAGTGAAAGGATGAGGGTAGATGCCAGTGTACTCGGCTTCATCCAACTAGTTAAGAAACAAAAAATATGGCTTGCAGAAGATGACCTATTTTTGTAATTTTGAAACTTTGAGGTAAAATAAAAAATTAAGATAATTTTTTTGGAAAAAATTAATAGCATTTTCGTAATGTACGGGTCGAAATCTATAAGAAAACTAATTTTCAAGAAAATTTAAAAAAAAAAAATTCTCCCTGAAACAAATGCGCATACAAAATTTTCAAAGTTCGAAGAAAAAAAAATCTCTCAAATCTTTTTGAAAATTTATTTTCTTATAGATTTCGACCCGTACATTACGAAAATGCTATTCATTTTTTCCAAATAAATTATCTTCAATTTTTTTTTTGACCTCAAAGTCAAAAAATTTTTTTTTTTTTTAATGGTGAAAACTAGTCCCACTCTGATAGGCATAACTCAGCTGCATCGCTGACTTCGGCAATGCGGTTTGCGGCTAGTTATAGCGAAAGGATGGAGCTAGATGCCAGTATACTCGGCTTTATCCAACTAGTTAAGAAACAAAAAATATGGCTATCAGAAGATGACTTATTTTTTTTAAATTGTGAAAACTAGTCCCACTCTGATAGCCATAACTCAGCTGCATCGCTGACTTCGGCAATGCGGTTTGCGGCTAGTTATAGCGAAAGGATGGAGCTAGATGCCAGTATACTCGGCTTTATCTAACTAGTTAAGAAACAAAAAATATGGCTATCAGAAGATGACTTATTTTTTTTTAATGGTGAAAACTAGTCCCACTCTGATAGCCATAACTCAGCGGCATCGCTGACTTCGGCAATGCGGTTTGCGGCCAGTTATAGCGAAAGGATGAAGCTAGATGCCAGTATACTCGGCTTCATCCAACTAGTTGAGAATCAAAAAATATAGCTATCAGAAGATGACCTAATCTGGGGAATTATCATCAACTCTGTTTTATATATGAACCAAAGTTATGAAATACCCTGTATTAAATTAAAACATTTTCATTGAATTGGTTAAAAAAAAAACTGGATATCAAATACAGTGGAGTATTTTATAGCTTCAGGTTATATAAAATGAATTTATTTGGAAATCCCATTGAGATATCTTTCTCTTTAGTACTCATGGAGTTAAGTAAATATGCCTAGAATAACATTGGAAAAATTACTCCACATTTCTGGAATATTTGAGGAATTCCCTTTATTTTCAACCGACGTCAAAAAATGACTCCCACCCTTATTTCTGGTCTATTTAAATTTTTAAGGGGATACGAATTTTTAATTTATGAATTCTTTGGAATTCGTTTCTGCAATTACGATTTTACTGAACTTCTTGAAACTTACAGGCATAAATGCTCTTAATACAACGATGATCTGAATGTGCCCTTTTTGAGACTAAGCGACGAGAAGTGCATTTTTCGACATAAACTAGGAAAAAAAATTAAAGAAAATATAGTAAATAGACGTATAAATAAAACGAAATCTTTTAAATAATAAATATCTTGCTAGTTTTTTCAAACAACCATTGAACGAGATTTCTTATTTCTTCCAGAACTCTTCTCTTGGTTTTTAAATTATGGACATTTTTACGGTCAATAATCAATTTTTTGTCGCCCATTCGTCCTTCCACCAGATTCCTTTCCGACGTTATGGCTTTAACAAATTATTTAAAACTTACAGGCATAAATCCGCTTAATACAACGATGTTCTGAAAGGGCGTTTTTTAACATCCACTCCTTTTCGCGCCTTTAAAGACTTTAAATTCCCTTTTCTATAGTATAACGGTGTTCTTCAATTATTCATAATTCCCGGATATTTTTAAATTACACCTAAAAAACCCCACCGGCACATCAAATTGATAAATTAACCACTTTCGTTATATTTAGATGAAAAAATGGGCATTTCAGGTAAATTACATGACGTGCAGAACGTGGTGTAATTAGAGTTTAATAAGTCACAACTTAGAACTCTAAAGTTTCCTAAGCTGCTAATAATATTCAATTAAAGTACGAATAATATAAGTGACTCGTAAAGCATAAATGGAGCGAAAGTTTTTTAAGTAATGATGAAAAAAATAACGTGTAAATACGGCAGAAAATGCATAATATCGTCGACAAAGTAATCGGTCGCCTTATCCTTGTTTGATGTCATGAGACACAGTCAGTCACACAAAACAGCGATAACAAGAGTTCAATCTACCATTTATTGTTGAATCAGTGAATGCGATAAATTGCGATAAAAATCGAGGCACATTTATTTACCGAGTCGAATAATCGTCAATTTTTTATTTCTTTCCTATTTAATTCGTTTGGATGCAGGACACACTTGAGATTGGAAAAATTGGAAGAATATATGTTTTTTAATTTTTCCAGAGTGGATTAAACACACAATATTTGAAAGAGAGACACTCTATCCTCTTTTACTTCCTTTATTTAAATTCGAGCAAAATACAACACTTTTGCAGATGATAGCACATTGTCCTTGTCGAGGAACTCGATCGGGTTGTATTAAGAAGAGAGAGTGAGGGGATGAAGTGGCGCAGGATGAATAAAAAAGAGAACAGTTCTGGAAAGCTTAAAAAATGGATCAAAGATCTGTAGAAATGTCAGGATGCTTGGAAAAAATAAAAAATTGCTTCAACAGCCAGATTTTTAAATGATTCAAAGAGAATTGATAAATGACCTCAAATGTCTGCCATACAATGAAAAATGACTTCAATTGCTTGTAATAAAATTGGAAATTGACTTTAAATGCCTGGAATAAATTTATATTACACTAATTATAAAAAATTAATTTAAAATGCCTGGAAAAAATTAAATATGTTAAAGAAGATGAAATAAATTAAAAAAAAATACTTTTAATTTTAGAATGTAATTAAAATTGCCCTTAAATTCTTGTAATAAAATTGGAATATGCTTCAAATGCCTCGAATTAAATTGAATATTTGCTTCAAGAGCATGAAATAAATGGCTTTAAATGCTTCAAAGGTTATTGAAAAATAAATTGAAATTTCTGGAATGTCATTAGAAATGACCTCAAATTCTCGCAAATTAAGAAAGGAAAAAATTAAAAAACTAGTCAAATGTCAAAAATAAAATAAAAAGTGGTTTCAAATGCGTGGAATAAAACTGAGAAATGCCTTCAGTTAGCTATTATAAAGGTAAAAAATTGCTTCAAAGTCAAATTATTTGTATAGAATTGTGATATGGCTTTAAATGCTGCAATTAGAATAAGAAAAGAGCTTCAAATGTCTGGAATAAAATTAAAAATTAAATCATATGCCTAGCATAACAAAAAAATGGCTTCAAATGCTTGGAATGAAATTGACAAATTACTTCAATTGCTAAATTAAAAAAAGATATGTCTAATGATTCATATAGAATTGAAATATGGCTTCAAATGCTTCAAATAGAATTTCAAAATAGCTTCGAATGCCTGGAATAAAATTAAAAATTTGCTTCAACAATATGAAGTAACTAAAAATGGCTTCAAATCCCTGGAAAAAAAAATTAAAAATTAAGTCAAATGTCTAGAATGACATAAAAAGTGACTTCAAATGCTTGGAATAAAATTGACAAATTAATTCAATTGGCAGTCATAAAACTCAAAAATTGCTTCGAAAACATGAGGTAAATGAAAAAGAGATATGTCTAATGATTCATATAGAATTGAAATATGGCTTCAAATGCTTCAAATGGAATTTAAAATAGCTTCGAATGCCTGAAATAAAATTAAAAATTTGCTTCAAAAATTTAAGGTAAATAAAAAAAATTATTTAATCATTTATATAAAATTGAAGTATGGCTTTAAATGTTTCAAAATAGCTTCGAATGCCTGGAATAAAATTCAAAATTAAGTCAAGTGCCTAGAATAACATAAAAATGACTTCAAGTGCTTGTAATAAAATTGAAAAAATGACTTCAACTGGCTGTCATAAAAGTAAAAAAACTGCTTCAAAAACATGAGGTAAATAAAAAAGAGATGTGTCTAATGAGTCATATAGAATTAAAATAAGGCTTCAAATGCTTCAAATAGAATTTCAAAATTGCTTCAAATGCCGGGAATAAAATTAAAAATTTGCTTCAACAATATGAAGTAAATGAAAAATGGTTTCAAATTCATGAGTGTAAAAAATTGAAATATGCTTGTAATCAAATGCTTCAAATAAAATTAAAAAATAGCTTCTAGTGCTTAAATTAAAATTAAAAATTGGCTTCAAGAATATGAAGTAAATATAGAATGGCTTTAAATCCCATGAAATAATTTTAAAAAATTAAGTCAAATGCCTGGATTTAAATTGAAAAATCACTTCAATTGACTGTCATAAAAGTAAAAAATTGCTTCAAAAATGAGGTAAATAAAAAAGATATATCTAATGATTCATATAGAATTGCAATACGGCTTCAAATGCTTCAAAATGAATTTAAAAATAACTTCAAATGCCTGCAATAAAATTAAAAATTTGCTTTAAAAAAATTATCTAATTATCCATAGAGAATTGAAATATGGCTTTAAATGCTTCAAATAGAATTACAAAATAGCTTCGAATGCCTGAAATAAAATTCAAAGTTTGTTTCAAGAATATGAAGTAAATAAAAAATGACTTCAAATGCTTCGAATAAAATTGAAAAAATTACTTCAACTGGCTGTCATAAAAGTAAAAAACTGCTTCAAAAACATGAGGTAAATAAAGCAGAGATAGGTAATATAGATTAATGATTTATAATGATCTAATGATTCATATAGAATTGAAATGTGGCTTCAAATGCTTCAAAATGAATTAGCTTATTAGAATAGCTTCGAATGCCTGGAATAAAATTCAAAATTTGCTTCAAGAATATGAAATAAATGAAAAATGGCTTCAAATCCCTGGAAAAAATTAAAAATTAAGTCAAATGCCTAGAATAACATAAAAAGTGACTTCGAATGCTTTAAATAAAATTGAAAAATTACTTCAATTGGCTATCATAAAAGTAAAAAACTCCTTAAAAAACATGAGATAAATACAATAGAGATATGTTTAATGATTCATATAGAATTGAAATGTGGCTTCAAATGCTTTAAATAGAATTTAAATATAGCTTCAAATGCCTGGAATAAAATTAAAAATTTGCTTTAAAAACTTAAGGTAAATAAAAAAAAAATTCTAATCATTCATATAAATTTGAAATATGGCTTTAAATGTTTCAAATAGAATTTCAAAATAGCTTTGAATGCCTGGAATAAAATTAAAAATGAAGTCAAGTGCCTAGAATAACATAAAAAGTGACTTCAAATGCTTGGAATAAAATTAACAAATTTCAACTGGCTGTCATAAACAAAACAGAGATATATCTAATAATTCATATAAAATTGAAATGTGGCTTCAAATGCTTCAAACAGAATTTAAAAATAGCTTCAAGTGCCTGGAATAAAATTGACAAATTAATTCAATTGGCTGTCATAAAAGTAAAAAACTGCTTCAAAAACATGAGGTAAATAAAACAGAGACATGTCCAATGATTCATATAGAATTGAAATGTGGCTTCAAATGCTTTAAATAGAATTTAAAAATAGCTTCAAATGCCTGGAATAAAATTAAAAAATTACTCCAAATCACAGGAAAAAATTAAAAATTAAATTAAATGCCTAGAATAAAATAAAAACTGGCTTGAAATGCTTCAAATAAAATGTCTTCAAATGTTTGTGATAAAATTGACGAATGGCTTCAAATGCCTAGAAAAAGTTTTAAAAAATCTTCAAGGGCACGAAATAAATAAAAAATTACTTCAAAACCTTCAAATTGATAAATGGCGTCAAATGTCTGAAATAAAACTTAAAATGACCCAAGTGTTTGTAATAAGATTGAAAAATTGCTCTAAATGCCTGAAATAAAATTGCTCCAATTTCTCAAAAAAAAATTTTAAATTACATTAAATACCTAAAATAAATCAACAATACAAAACATAAACGAACATAAAATGACGTGAAATGCTTAAAATAAAATTGAAAAACGGATTGATTTTAATTAAAATACTTAAGCTAGACTGACAGAAAAAACATACTTTTAATTTAACATTAATTAAAAATATGTTTAATTAATGTTATGATGGATGATCTGAAGTATTTAACCAAAAAAAATTAAGCAAAAAATGGTTCGAAATGTCTGCATGAAAACTTCATTGTATACTGTATCAAGTAATCAAGTTCCACATCTGTTTTTCATAAAAATCCGAAAATATTAATCACGATTTGTATGCCCGGACTACACCACTGCTTTAGCAATGCAGTACTGCATAAACTGGCATTTTTGGTGTCAAGCGAAAGTTCAAGGGACTCGCACAGCGATGGACTTTAACCTCTTTTGTTGTCAATTTTTAATTAACCGACCTCGGCTTTAAATGCCCGATTGTTTTCGCGAAACGCTTATTATTAATTATCGGTTTGTTTTGTAGGAAATAAACACCGAGCGTTCCCGTTTAAGGCATATTCCAGAAATATCCGATTTAAATTCGATTACGCACATTCGTTTTCAAATCGAGAAACGAATATTTGTCTAATAATACCAGGAACATCCTTCGAAATGTTTACATATCGATTATAACGGGGTCCTTGGATGCACTGCGAGACAAACAAGCGTATCTTTTCGATTTTTTGAATTTTCAAGGATGCGTAACGCAAATTGTGCGTTATTTTACAATTGCAAAATCAGTTAATGGCAAATTATCATGCCGGTGGTGCCTTCGATATTATTGAATTTGTTTGTTGGTCCTGAGGGAATAGCGGTAACAGGTTGGTTTCCTTTTTAAATTTGAATTTTTGATTTTTATACGGTTTTATTCGGGTTTTACTGGTTTTTGTGTGATACCTTTTCTATGTGAAGTATCAAGGGTGAAATAGATTTTTTTTTAATAAAAAACCTTGTATTCGTTAATAACCAAATAGTATACAGCCAATAACTTAACTTAATTTCCTGTTGAAAATTTTTGTGTAATAATTTTTTTTAACTTTAAAATACCCAATCGATTTAAGCAGGAAATGATAATTAAATATTGTAAAAACTATCGTAAAAATATGTTTTTTGACCGTGACCAACGCTGTAATTTTACGATATTTAATCGTTATTAGATTTAGAAAATATACAGTGATTTTCGTTAATGTTCCCCCCTTCCCCTTTTTTATTTTTTTAAACGGATCAATTCAAAATATTGAAATTTGAGGTAATGCAATTGATGAATGAATACAATGTTTTAAAGCAAAATTGACAGATAAAATATAATAGCCTTATAAAAAAAAGTCTGGAGGTGTCAAATCTGGCAAGCGAGCTGGCCATTCCACGGGTCCTCGACGGCTATTTGCAGCAAAAGGCGTACGAAACTGAACCTGCTTCAGTATTGGATTTACGACAGACAATAACGAATATTTGTAGAAATATCGATGTTAGTGCATTTGAAAACGTTCGGTGTGAAAGTTCGGATGGAAGTTCAAAACATCCATCTTCTCAATTGAACTCAATGTATTTATACGATATATCAAGTTAAATGTTAGTGTATTCAGTACGTATTCATTTTGTAGTAGCTAAAGATATTGAATTTATATTCTAGGGATATAAAGTACTTGTATTTAATGATTAGGTATTTAATGATTTTATTAAAAGAATTTACGTTTCAAATTTCAGGTCTATAATTTTATTAGGTTCAGAGATATGAGCATTTTGTCCCTTTGAATTAAAAAACAATTTTTTTTAAACTTGCAAAACTGATTTTTTACAAATTTTTTAATTTTTGGAGAAAACGCTGAAATAGGTGTCCAATGATTTTCTTAGAGGAACTTATGTTCCAAATTTCAAGTCTCTAACTCTCTTGAGTTCAGAGATATGAGCATGTTGACTTTTTGAATTTATTTTTTTTTTTAATATTTTTCATTTTGCAAAACTATTTTTCACTTTTTCTGTATATTTTTTTGAAAAACGCTGAAATAGGGGTCCAATGATTTTCTTAAAGGAATTTATTTTCCAAATTTCAACTCTCTAACTCTCTTGAGTTCAGAGATATGAGCATGTTGACTCTTTGAATTTAATTTTTTTTTTAATTTTTTTCATTTTGCAAAACTATTTTTCACTTTTTCTGTATATTTTCTTGAAAAATACTGAAATAGATGTCCAATGATTTTATTAGAAGAATTTATGTTCTAAATTTCAAATCTCTAACTCTCTTGAGTTCAGAGATATGAGCATGTTGACTCTTTGAATTTATTATTTTTTTCAAGAGCTTCAATTCTTTTTGTATTTAATTTTTTTTTAAGATGGCGCCCAGCTGCCATCTTGAATTTTCCATTTGTCAATTTTGCTTTAAAACATAGCATTCATTCATCAATTGTATTACCTCAAGTTTCAATATTTTGAATTGATGCGTTCAAAAAATACAGACAAGGGGGGACATTAAAGAAAAGTACTGTATAATCTTAAGAGGTATTATTAAAGGTAATAAAATTATTTTTTTTTTACGGTTTTTTTAATGGTATTTATGTCGTTATTTTCTATGCATTTAATGGTTTTTATGTTATAATTTTAAATTATTTAATGGTAATTACGTCTTAAAAAAGTATGATCCTAAGACTTTTCTTTTATAACCAAATTATTTTTTTTCTAAAAGTTATCATTAAAGTTTTTTAAAAAATAACGATTTTTTTCGAAGAATTTTCGGTTAAATTATACGTTTCTTCAACGGTTATTAGGTACTTAAAAAATTTATTTAAAAAGTTCAATTATGACCTAATTAATATTTTTTTAATGGTTATTAACTATTAAGCTTCTAGAAAAAATTATAACCAAAACTTTAAAATAATAATTTTTTTTAAAGAGCATTGTGCTAATGCGTTGGCAAATAGAGGCCGGAGCCTTGAGAGTGCACGTGAAGCGAAAATGCTTTTGTACATTTTTTTTAAATTTTATTTTTGGATTAACACAGTTTTTCCTGCGCTTAAAATTAATTAATTCCTTCGTCCAGGCAGTTGAGAGGACATTTTTCCACTTTTTCTCTTGCTAATTGAATTTATCAGTTTTTTCCCTTATTTCATTAAATATTTCGTCAATGAATTTAATTAAATATTTATTCTTCTCTTATATTTTTTCCAGGCAAATTTCTGCACTTTTTCCTTGCAAGTTAAGTTTTTTTATTAATTAATTAAAAATCTGTCAAGGCAGGCATTTGGAGCAATTTTTTCTGGCAGCCAAGTTATTCGTTAATTAATTATAAGAATTAAATATTTGTTAATTAATTCATTCATTCTTCCAGGAAGTTATAATAGTAAGAATCTTTTTTTTATTATTATATTGGGTTTTCATTAATTAAAATTCTTTCTACAGACAATAGGAAAAATGTCGATATTTTCCTGACAAATAAATTGCATGTAAATTGCTTTTTTTTTTTAATTTTTCACTCAAAATTTTCCCAATTTTTAAAAAATCCTTTATAACTTCTTTATTTTGAGGTTTACGACTAAATGTTATTCTATATGATTTGTTCTATTTTTGGTCAGAATTCCAATGCTCAAAGAAAACTTTCAATACTCCCAATAGTTTTTGAAAAAATTAAGAAAAACTGTTTAGAGGTTTTTCTCAATTTTCTGGAAAACTGTTGAACTTAAAAATTATTTTTCTATTGCATATGATGCGCATTGATAATCCAAACAACTTTTGTTTAAACAGTTTTTTTCTCCAGCCAATAGTTTTCCAGAAAAAAAATAAAAACTGAAGTTATGAACAATTTCCCATGGGTACGTACCCCTTTGGAATTTTTGAGTGAGACTTTGGAAAATTGGGTATAACTTTTATCTGGTACATTTTTCAAAAAAGTTTTATAAGACTTTTTTGAAGCTTTTTGGGTAATTTATCCATTTATAACAAAATTTATTTTTTCAATAGAAAATTTTTTTTTTTCAAATTTTTCACCCAAAATTTTTCCAATTTTTTAAAAATCCTTTATAACTTCTTTATTTTGAGGTTTACGGCTAAATGTTATTCTATATGATTTGTTCTATTTTTAGTCAGGATTCTAATGCTCAAAGAAAATTTTCAATACTCCATATAGTTTTTGAAAAAATTAGAAAAAACTGTTTAGAGGTTTTTCTCAATTTTCTGAAAAACTGTTGAACTTAAAAATTATTTTTTTATTGCATATGATGCGCATTGACAATCCAAACAACTTTTGTTTAAATAATTTTTTTCTCCGGCCAATAGTTTTCTAGAAAAAAAATATAAGGAATTTCCTTTGGAATTTTTGAGGGAGACTTTGAAAAATTGGGTATAACTATTTTCTGGTACATTTTTCAAAAAAGTTTCATAAGACTTTTTTGAAGCTTTTTGAGCAATTAGTCGTTTATGAAAAAAAAATTACATTTTCCAAAAAATTTTTTCCAAAAGTTCCCCATAACTCTTTTATTCTTCGATTTAGGACTAAATATTACTCTACATGATTTATTCTATTTTTTATTCAGAATCAAGAAAAATAATTATTTTTAAATCCCATTAAGGAGGTTTCGCACCAACTTTTAAAGTAAAAATCATGAAAATCCAATCGGTAGAAGTTGAGTTATAAAGCAAGTTACCTCAGATTCAGTTATATGGGTCTCAAAACATGGAGTTTATCAGACATTGATAAGAGCAAACAATTTTGTTGAATAATACAGTCAAATCTCAATGTGCAATGTATTTGTAAACGTTTAGCATTAACTAAATTGTAATATTTATTTTAATAGTTAACAAAGATACCAATAGTGGCAACTTAGTCGGAGGCACCCTGTACATATGCGTAAAAGCAAATGGATGCCTTATTAATTCCTTACAAAGTCCATAGGCCATAAATAATAAACAAAACCGCGCTTCACATATATGTATATGTATGTATGTATACAAGACATTTGCGTTCACGTATCCTTAACAATTTAGGTGTGTGCGCATTGGTTTTGCACACGTTTCCCGCTATGGAAAGTTGCTGCCCACCCCTGCAGAGAATTCGCCAATAATGGAAGATTTTCGGTGTGGGGCGAGCGAGGTAAATTTCCATTGGAGCGACGGAATGTGGATAATTATTTCGCCTGATAGATTCAACTGGGTGAAATGGGGATTCTTTTCTGTTTGAATAATTCACTGAAAGCGTACTAAGGCGAAGTTTAAAGGCAACTTTTGAAGCTTTATCATAGTTACATGAAGGACTAAGTTGTTAAAACCATAAACCCATCGACTTGGTATCCTTTTTCAAGTGCTTTTTTTCAATAAATGGTAGTGGCACTTTTTTGCTATCACTAATTTTTATGCTACAATCAAAAACATTCTTAAAAATCTCTATAAACCCATGAACTTGGTATTTAATTTCAGCTACTCCTTGCACTTCAAGGATCTCTTTCAGGTTTCAGAGACAGAAATATTAGAGACTAATGCCAGGCAGTTGATGGAGTCATTCTTCTGATATTTCCATAATTTCTTCATAAAACACTAATTCAACTACCTGGAAATAATAAAATATTTCCAGCATTATCTTTCCTTGAATAAATTATGACAGAACACGAGTCTCTCTCAAACTTCCCTGTGTGCCTGTAAGAGACAGAGACATTTTACTAATTCCAGGCAGTTGATGAAGTCATTCTTCTGTGATTTCCATAATTTCTTCATGAAACACTAATTCAACTACCTGGAAATGATATATTTCCAGCAATATCTTTCCTTGCCTAAATTTTACAGAACACGAATCTCTTTCAAGTTTCCCTGTGTGCCTGTAAAAGACAGCAATATTTTACTAATTCCAGGCAGTTGATGGAGTCATTCTTCTGAGATTTCCATAATTTCTTCATGGAACACTAATTCAACTACCTAGAAATAATAAAATATTTCTAGCAATATTTTTCCTTGCATAAATTTCACAGAACACCAGTCTCTCTCAAACTTCCCTGTGTGCCTGTAAGAGACAGCAATATTTTATTAATTCCAGGCAGTTGATGTAGTCATTCTTTTGAGATTTCCATAATTTCTTCATAAATATCACAGAACATGAGTCTCTCCCAAACTTCCCTGTGTGCCTGTAAGAGACAGCAATATTTTACTAATTCCAGGCAGTTGATGTAGTCATTCTTTTGAGATTTCTGTAATTAGGATGTTACTAATTTTTGTCAAGGATGTTTTTAGGTAATGTTCAATATGTATCTAAGATCGTAGCTCCTATAATAGCCGAGATATGGCATTTTAGATGCCTATTTTTGGGCTCGAAACCGACGTCAAAAAAATACGAAATTTTTTCAAATTTGGAAGTGAATTTCTTTATTGTAAAATTTTTTTGAGAAAAACGCTAAAATATGTGTTCAATAATTTTATTAGAGGAAGTTGTGTTCCAATTTTCAACTCTCTAGCTTCATTAGTTTCAGAGATATGAGCATTTTGTGTCTAAGATCTTCAATTTCCTTGAAAAGAAATTTTTTTCAACTTTGAAAGTGAATTTCTTCATTGCAAAAATTTTTTGGGAAAAACACTAAAATAGGTGTCTAATAATTTTATTAGAGGAAGTTGTGTTCCAATTTTAAATTTTCTAACTTCATTAGTTTCAGAGATATGAGCATTTTGTGTCTGAGATCTTCAATTTCTTTGAAAAGAAATTTGTTTCAACTTTGAAAGTGAATTTCTTCATTGTAAATTTTTTTTGGGAAAAACGCTAAAATAGGTGTCTAATGATTTTATTAGAGAAAGTTGTGTTCCAACTTTCAACTCTCTAACTTCATTAGTTTCAAAGATATGATCATTTTGTGCCTAAGATCTTCAATTTCCTTGAAAAGAAATTTTTTTCAACTTTGAAAGTGAATTTCTTCACTGTAAAATTTTTTTGGAAAAAACGCTGAAATAGGTGTCGACTGATTTTATTCGAAGAAGTTGTATTCCAATTTTCAACTCTCTAACTTGACTAGTTTCAGAAATATCAGCATTTTGTGCCTGAAATCTTCAATTTCTTTAAAAAAAATTTTTTTTGCAACTTTCAAAGGAAATTTCTTCATTGTAAAAAATTTGTGGAAAAAACGCTGAAATAGGTATCTAATGATTTTATTAGAGGAAGTTGTGTTCCAATTTTCAACTCTCTAACTTCATTAGTTTCAGAGATATGATCATTTTGTGTCTAAGATGTTCAATTTCTTTGAAAAAAAATTTTTTTCAACTTTGAAAGTGAATTTCTTCATTGTAAAATTTTTTTGGGAAAAACGCTAAAATAGGTGTCTAATAATTTCACTAGAGGAAGTTGTGTTCCAATTTTCAACTCTCTAACTTCATTAGTTTCAGAGATATGATCATTTTGTGCATAGGATCTTCAATTTCCTTGAAAAGAAATTTTTTTTCAACTTTGAAAGTGAATTTCTTCATTCTAAAAAATTTTTGGGAAAAACGCTAAGATAGGTGTCTAATGATTTTATTAAAGGAAGTTGTGTTCAAATTTTCAACTCTCTAACTTCATTAGTTTCAGAGATATGATCATTTTGTGCATAGGATCTTCAATTTCCTTGAAAAGAAATTTTTTTTCAACTTTGAAAGTGAATTTCTTCATTCTAAAAAATTTTTGGGAAAAACGCTAAGATAGGTGTCTAATGATTTTATTAAAGGAAGTTGTGTTCAAATTTTCAACTCTCTAACTTCATTAGTTTCAAAGATATGAGCATTTTGTGCCTAGGATCTTCAATTTCTTTCAAAAGAATTTTTTTTCAAATTTGAAAGTGAATTTCATCGTTCTAAAAAAAATTTGGGAAAAACGCTGAAATAGGTATGTAATGATTTTATTAGAGGAAGTCGTGTTCCAATTTTCAATTCTCTAACTTCATTAGTTTCAGAGATATGATCATTTTGTGTCTAAGATGTTCAATTTCTTTGAAAAAAAATTTTTTTCAACTTTGAAAGTGAATTTCTTCATTGTAAAATTTTTTTGGGAAAAACGCTAAAATAGGTGTCTAATAATTTCACTAGAGGAAGTTGTGTTCCAATTTTCAACTCTCTAACTTCATTAGTTTCAGAGATATGATCATTTTGTGCATAGGATCTTCAATTTCTTTCAAAAGAATTTTTTTTCAAATTTGAAAGTGAATTTCATCGTTCTAAAAAAAATTTGGGAAAAACGCTGAAATAGGTATGTAATGATTTTATTAGAGGAAGTCGTGTTCCAATTTTCAACTCTCTAACTTCATTAGTTTCAGAGATATGATCATTTTGTTCCTGAGATCTTCAATTTCTTTGAAAATAATTTTTTTTCAACTTTGAAAGTGAATTTCTTTATTGTAAATTTTTTTTGGAAAAAACGCTAGAATAGTTGTCTTATAATTTTATTAGAGGAAGTTGTGTTCCAATTTTCAACTCTCTAACTTCATTAGTTCCAGAGATATGATCATTTTGTGTCTAAGATGTTCAATTTCTTTGAAAAAAAATTTTTTTCAACTTTGAAAGTGAATTTCTTCATTGTAAAATTTTTTTGGGAAAAACGCTAAAATAGGTGTCTAATAATTTCACTAGAGGAAGTTGTGTTCCAATTTTCAACTCTCTAACTTCATTAGTTTCAGAGATATGATCATTTTGTGCATAGGATCTTCAATTTCTTTCAAAAGAATTTTTTTTCAAATTTGAAAGTGAATTTCATCGTTCTAAAAAAAATTTGGGAAAAACGCTGAAATAGGTATGTAATGATTTTATTAGAGGAAGTCGTGTTCCAATTTTCAACTCTCTAACTTCATTAGTTTCAGAGATATGATCATTTTGTTCCTGAGATCTTCAATTTCTTTGAAAATAATTTTTTTTCAACTTTGAAAGTGAATTTCTTTATTGTAAATTTTTTTTGGAAAAAACGCTAGAATAGTTGTCTTATAATTTTATTAGAGGAAGTTGTGTTCCAATTTTCAACTCTCTAACTTCATTAGTTCCAGAGATATGATCATTTTGTTTCTAAGATGTTCAATTTCTTTGAAAAAAAATTTTTTTTAACTTTGAAAGTGAATTTCTTCATTGTAAAATTTTTTTTGGAAAAACGCTAAAATAGGTATCTAATAATTTCACTAGAGGAAGTTGTGTTCCAATTTTTAACTCTCTAACTTCATTAGTTTCAGAGATATGATCATTTTGTGTCTAAGATCTTCAATTTCCTTGAAAAGAAATTTTTTTCAACTTTGAAAGTGAATTTCTTCGTTGTAAAATTTTTTTGGGAAAAACACTAAAATAGGTGTCTAATGATTTTATTAGAAGAAGTTGTGTTCCAATTTTTAACTCTCTAACTTCATTAGTTTCAGAGATATGATCATTTTGTGTCTTAGATCTTCAATTTCCTTGAAAAGAAATTTTTTCCAACTTTGAAAGTAAATTTCTTCGTTGTAAAATTTTTTTGGGAAAAACGCTAAAATAGGTGTCCAATAATTTTATTAGAGGAAATTGTGTTCCAATTTTTAACTCTCTAACTTCATTAGTTTCAAAGATATGAGCATTTTGTGTCTAAGATCTTCAATTTCCTTGAAAATAATTTTTTTTCAATTTTGAAAGAGAATTTCTTCATTGTAAATTTTTTTTGGGAAAAACGCTAAAATAGGTGTCTACTAATTTTACTAGAGGAAGTTGTATTCCAATTTACTCTCAATTTACTCTTTAATTAACTCTCTAACTTCATTAGTTTCAGAGATATGATCATTTTGTGTCTAAGATCTTCAATTTCCTTGAAAAGAATTTTTTTTTAACTTTGAAAGTGAATTTCTTCATTCTAAAAATTTTTTAGGAAAAACGCTGAAATAGATGTCTAATAATTTTATTAGAGGAAGTTGTGTTCCAATTTTCAATTTTCTAACTTGACTAGTTTCAGAAATATGAGCATTTTGTGCCTAGGATCTTCAATTTCTTTGAAAAGAAATTTTTGCAACTTTCAAAACAAGTTTCTTCATTGTAACAAATTTTTGATAAAAACGCTTAAATAGGCGTCCAAAACATCTACCCATCCTTGTTCTACTCATTGCGAACGGCACCGAAATTATAATAGCAATAACTTTCTCGCTATTGATCGGATTCGGCTGAAATTTAACATTTGACTTTATTCTGAGATAAATATCAATAAATATTTACGTTTACATGGTAAACAATCGAAAAACAACTTTTCTCTTTAAATTCCTTATGCAAATCATTCGTAAATACTATTATAACCTTGAAATGACTCGAAACATTGAACCATCCTTGTTTCACTCATTGCAGAAGGCATGGATATTGTAATTTCAATAGATTTTTTGCTATTGATCGGATTCGGCTGAAATTTGGTATTTGGGCTCATTAGGAGTTGAAATTATGAAATTGGATATAATTTTGATTATACGTCAACTGCCTGGAAATTATATAATATTTCCCGGAATCCTAGAACACGCATCTCTTTCAAGATTTGCAGAAATATCTGACGAATTCCAGGCAATTGATAAAGTCATTCTTTTGAAAGTCTTTCAGGCTTTTCTACACTATATTTTGCCCCTAAATTGGGTCATAGATTTTATTTAACACATTCTTGTAATTTAACATTTAAGCGATGTATATTATATAACTTATTGAACAATGATATTGTACATTTACATTAAAAAGACGTCCTACTCTATTACCATAATTTTTAAAAAAAAATTTTTATATCTTGATGTTTGTACGGTGTTTTACTTGTCGGCGTAACGTCCCTAATAATCCATATCCCATTTCTGCTGATTATCTATTAAAAAATTGATGGCGACGGACTATGTGCAACACGGAAAGCAAAGTCGGTGGCATGTTGGCCTTTTTTTGTAATATTCCGTAATAAATCAACTTTCTAGGACATTCGGATCTCTTTTAATAAATAATTTATTATCAGCGGTGATTGTATTAGGGATATTTTTACAATAAAAATTCACCCCAAAACGTGTCTTCTATCATCAATAACCAACCTGTTCTTAATAATTAATTCATACACTACCACCCTTAAACAAATCACTTGACCCTTAACACGCATTTCATTTATTCAGTTTGGTCCATCGACAGACACACTCCCCGCAAAAAACAACCTCATCTGCAATTTAATCGTCCGAGGGCGAGTTCGCCCTTCTTGACCCTCTACAATTGACGCTTTATGGTGGATATTCGCACCCTTAACTCGTGGCACGCGTTTTTCTTAAATTTAAATAAATAATTTATGTAAAAAATTGCAAATTATTTTGAGGGGTGCCGAGTAGTAGTTCCCTCAACCCTTTACTCAGTATTTGACCCTTACACGTGATGATGATGACCTTCGTTTTAGCAATGTAAATTAATGACCTCGTCACATTAAGATGAAATTGGGGTTAGATTTTGACTTGATCGCAATTAAATATAGTTGTACAATAAAATGTACATTTCCTTTTACTTTGTTTGACGAGTGGTTGTTAAATGTACTTAACGTAATTAATTATTATTTTTAAATTCTCTTTTACTTGTTATAAAAGTTAAATACAGTAAAAGAGGCGACCATCGTAAAGCCCTCATCAAACAATGAAATATCAATAATTTACTATCTCCCTCTCTTTTTCTACGTTGTATTGGCTATTTTTCCATTATTTCGCGGTAATGACGAAAGTATGTACAGTGGGGAGGTTTCGGTTTGCTGATAATGCAATCTATTAGGGAGCCACCGCGCTTTGACTCTTTTGTTCCTTTTAGTGTGTTTTTATTTAGATTTTGTGTAAAAATGTCATTGCAGATGGGTGTAATTTGCGTTGTAACTAGGCATACCGGTGAAAATATTCAGAAATGTCCATTAACTTCGTCATACACCCTAGATTTTAATTAAGTTTTTCTACAGTTAGCTATGGATAACTCACATTTTTTACGCTTCTAAGAATGTAAATAAAACCGTAATTTTGCATTGTAAAAATATAATGTAGATAAATTCTTATTCAAACTACATCATATACCTCATATTTAATATACATCATAAAATAACTTAGCATTACTGTTCATGGTGTAAAATTTACATAAGTAAGGGTGTAATTTTTTTACAGATCCAGTTACGTAAATTGACATTGTAAAAACTAATTAAACCTGTGACACATACACATTACAGATTTCAATTAATTTTTTCCACAGTTAGGTATGGATATTTTAGGTACATAATACTGTAATTTTTTTACATTACCAATTTGTATTGTAAAAAATCAGTGTCCCCCCCTGGTAATATATACTTAAATTCTTGAAGACCACAGATTATGTAAACTTGTTGGCACTTAAATTTATTGTAAATTTACTTTGCATAAGCACTTACACTGTTTATTTTTAAAAAGATTCACATCATTTCCTGTAAATGTAGTAGAATTAAGAAAATTAAAAGTTATATCGCTAATTATAGATTCATTTTTTTTTGCAAATGTCATTAAAATACATTTAAATTATCGTGTCAATTTTTTACTTTTATTTTTAAATTATTTGTAAATTTACACTGTAAGAACGCACACCAGTTGAGTTTTAAATATTGTAAAGTATACTTTTCAAAAAATGTTCGCAGTTGTAAATTTACATGAACTCTGGTATTTAAAGATTCTAAAATGAACATAGATTACAAAACTTTCGCAATTTTGCTCTTTAAACTATGTAAAGAATTAGTAAGTTTACATTGTAAAAATATTTATATAACCACTTAAATACATTGTAAATTTACCTGGCGCTATTTATTAAAAAAAAACATACCGATCCCTACACATGTACAAAAGCTGAATTCCTAAAATTTAAAATTAAATCGTAAATTATGGATTTACTTTTATTTTACAAAAGTTATTGTAATACGTTTACATAGCTGTGTTTTTTTTTAATTACATTTAAAATGATTTTTGATTATATAAACTATTTTTAAATTTACATTGTAAAATAATGTATATGAGTTTTAGTCAAAAATGAATTATAGACCGTTCATGGCACTATGTTACATTACATAATTTCGAATTAAAAATTGATATTCTTATAAAATATGTAAATAATCTCATAAAAGTATTCGCACTATCATGTAAATATGTTACTATGTAAATTAAGAATTTTTTATAAAAGCTGAAATTGTAAATAAATTACTTATAAAAAATTAAATAAAAGTATAATTTTCCATTATGTAAAAAAACCACTGACTACTGATCCACACTATTTATCAAAGATTTAAAATAATTTTACACAATGTTCATTAAGTAAGATTCACATATACAACAGTGTAACTTTTTTTACAGTTCCATTTATGTAAAAAAATTACAAATTTGCGTAGTAAAGACCAATTACTAAAACCTTTGAAAATGTTCAAAAATTCCCCTTAAATCCATAATAATTTTACAATAGATTTTAATTAACTTTTTACATAGTTATGAAACAGTTGAATATAAAACAAAGTAATTTTATACAGATTCAAGAATATAAATAAAATTGTAAAGTTGCACTGTAGAAAACCACTGACCCTTTAGTTAAGTTATTGTAATACGTTTACATAGCTGTGTATTTTTTTAATTACACAGTGTGTGATTTGTTACATTAATATTGTAAAAAAATTCCCTGTAAAATAGTGTAATGAGTTTTAGCCTAAAATAATTTATGTATCCGTTATGGCACTTTGTTAAATTAAATAACCTGCAAACTTGTAAATTTACATTATTGAGACATATACGTTGGCTTTTTTTTACAAAAGCCATAGTAAATTTAACCACGAATTTACAATAATTTTATAAAGGAATAAAAACGTACAATTACATTGTAAAAAGTTCTCATAATTACGGTTTGTGTTCTCAATAAGTGTATCTTTGACTTCAAAAAAGTAAAGTTTATTTTTAGGAAAAGTAATTTTTTAGTTTACAAACAAAAACCGATAATAAATTAATTTATACTTAAAATATTTAAAAAAAAATAAATGGTAAAAAATTATAAGCTTCCTTATAGGACCGAGTCCCATAAATGGGCTCCATTGTTTCACTATTAACTTTATCGCGTCGCTTTTAAGCCTTCAAGGCAAAAGGGTTCCTTCAATCACGAAGAAAATTCCAATCCAGACGATAAACAATCACCGTTCCGAAATAATTATAGGCCGTTCAATAATAAAACGAAGTAGAAAAAAAATCCGATGGGTCGAAGAAAAAATAAATTTAATGTTATTAAATTTGGGCGTAGGCCGATTACACGCTCCAAACTCTCGGGAGGTTCATTATTATTCAAGAAAAAAAAAAGCTGCTCCGAGCTTATTATATAATTTCCGTTTATGGTCGGTATATAAAGACGATAATTTAAGGCCCCTTTTTGGTCCGGTGCTGTCCGAGCTGTAAAATTGTCTAAAATGTGAAATTCCACACGTCGGATTTGTTACATGACGTAGAAATGATGATGTATGATGTATATACATTTTCAAAGATTTTTTACAATGTAAATTTACAATTTTTTATACAGTTGAAACACGCAAAAATTTACACTGTTGCATATGTAAATTTTACATAATGAACTGTGTGAAAAGCTAGTTTAAATCCGTTGTATATAATGTGTTTCTTAAGTAGAATTATGTCCCTTTTTTCCAGAGGTATTATGAGATTTGAAAATGAGTTTTTACAATTTGTGTGTTTTTTACAATGCAAAAATAGAATTTTATTAAGTGTAAAAATAATTACACTGTTGCATTATATGCAATTTTTTCATAACTAGCTATGCAAAAAATTAACTAAACCTGTGACGTATGATAAAGTCAATAGGTATTTTTACAAGTGTGATTAGTTTTTACAGTATAAATTTACAATTTTTTTTATAATTGAAACTGTAAAAACAATTACACTGTTGCATATGTAAATAACTTACATAAGGAACTGTGTGAACAATTATTTAAAATTTGTGGTTTTTAAGTAGAATTTTATTTACATTTTTGAGAGTGTAAAGAAAATTACACTGTTACAATATAGGCAACTTTTTCAGAACTAACTGTGCAAAAAACTAACTAAATCTGTGGTATATGATGTGGTTTTTAAGTGGGGTTTATGGACATTTTACCAAGGGTCAGTGGTTTTTTTTGTGACAAAAATTGCAATTTTATTTGAATTCTTTAAAGTGTAAAAAAATTACACTTTTATTAATGTAACTTTTCCATAACTAACTGTGTAAAAAGTTAACAAAAATCTGTGCTGTATGATGAAATTTATGAATATTTTCACAGGTCTAATTGGTTTTTACAATGTTAATTTATTAATAATTTAAATGCAAAAATTGTCCAATATATAAAAAAATAAAATATACAGCTATAGAAACGTATTATAATAACTTGGATCATAATTTTCGATTTTTAATTTTTTAATTCAGCTCTAATACGTTTAGTGGTGTTTTATGTCTACTAATTTTTTACAATGCAAAAGTAAAATTTTATTGACGTTTTGTAAAGTGTAAAGAAAATTACCCAATATATGATGCAACTTTTCCAAATCTAACTGTGCAAAAAATTAACTAAACCTGTGACGTATGATAAAGTCAATAGGTATTTATAAGCATATTTACAAGTGTCATTAGTTTCAACAGTATAAATTTACATTTTTTTTTATAATTGAAACTGTAAAAACAATTACACTGTTGCATATGTAAATAACTTACATAAGGAACTGTGTGAACAATTATTTAAAATTTGTGGTTTTTAAGTAGAATTTTATTTACATTTTTGAGAGTGTAAAGAAAATTACACTGTTACAATATAGGCAACTTTTTCAGAACTAACTGTGCAAAAAACTAACTAAATCTGTGGTATATGATGTGGTTTTTAAGTGGGGTTTATGGACATTTTACCAAGGGTTAGTGGTTTTTTTTGTAACAAAAATTGCAACTTTATTTGAATTCTTTAAAGTGTAAAAAAATTACACTTTTATTAATGTAACTTTTCCATAACTAACTGTGTAAAAAGTTAACAAAAATCTGTGCTGTATGATGAAATTTATGAATATTTTCACAGGTCTAATTGGTTTTTATAATGTCAATTTATAAATAATTTAATTGCAAAAATTGTCCAATATATAAAAAAATAAAATATACAGCTATAGAAACGTATTATAATAACTTGGATCATAATTTTCGATTTTTAATTTTTTAATTCAGCTCTAATACGTTTAGTGGTGTTTTATGTCTACTAATTTTTTACAATGCAAAAGTAAAATTTTATTGACGTTTTGTAAAGTGTAAAGAAAATTACCCAATATATGATGCAACTTTTCCAAACCTAACTGTGCAAAAAATTAACTAAACCTGTGACGTATGATAAAGTCAATAGGTATTTATAAGCATATTTACAAGTGTCATTAGTTTCAACAGTATAAATTTACATTTTTTTTTATAATTGAAACTGTAAAAACAATTACACTGTTGCATATGTAAATAACTTACATAAGGAACTGTGTGAACAATTATTTAAAATTTGTGGTTTTTAAGTAGAATTTTATTTACATTTTTGAGAGTGTAAATAAAATTACACTGTTACAATATAGGCAACTTTTCCAGAACTAACTGTGCAAAAAACTAACTAAATATGTAACATATGATGTGGTTTTTAAGTGGAATTTATGGACATTTTACCAAGGGTCAGTGGTTTTTTTTGTAACAAAAATTGCAATTTTATTTGAATTCTTTAAAGTGTAAAAAAATTACACTTTTATTAATGTAGCTTTTCCATAACTAACTGTGTAAAAAGTTAACAAAAATCTGTGCTGTATGATGAAATTTATGAATATTTTCACAGGTCTAATTGGTTTTTATAATGTCAATTTATAAATAATTTAAACGCAAAAATTGTCCAATATATAAAAAAAATATACAGCTATTAAAACAACTGTTCTGAACAAAAATTTTCGATTTTCAATTCAGCTGTAATACATTTAGTGGTGTTTTTTGTCTATAAATAAACACTTTAAGTGCCTTTACAAGGTAAATTTACAAATAAGTAGCAACTTGAATATTTTTACAATGTAAATTTACAAATTTTTTAAATAGTTTAAAGTGTAAAACTGTGTGAGTGTAACTTATGCTCATTTTACAAATATTAAAATACTTATTACAGTAGTAATATTTACAGTCTAAGGTTCAAGTGCTTTCTTTAAAGAAAAAACTTGTTTTTTCAAAATTTACAGCACACAAGATGTGTCATTTTTACAACATGTAACGACAATGTAAATTTACATAATCTGTGTGGAAAAATGAGTCTAAAATTATTTTACATATACATTTTGTACATTGTTTTATAAGTTTACATTTTACAACGTAAATTGACAAATTATTTAAAAAATATAAAAATCACCTATTTCTTAGGTAAAAAAAATGCTATTGTAAAAGAAAATTATATTTGTAGTTAATGGCTACAGTTGAAATTTTCAGTTTGTACAGGTTTAAGTATTTCCTTTTACAATTTGTTTAATACGTATACGATTTAAGTGTTAATTTTACCAATTTAACTTTAGTATATGTAAACAGTGTAATTTTCTTTTACAAGGTACTTTACATGATCTATAAAAATGGTAATTTTGAATTACAATCATTTCATCAAGTGGTATAAAATATTTTGTAAGAATATCACGTTAAATATTTCATAATTCTTAATATATTTTTAACTAAAATTCGTGTACATTATTTTATAGGGCGTGGTTTTCCAATAAAAATTAATAAATAATTTAAAATAAAAAAGCATTTTATAATTTAAAAAAATGTAAACCAATAATTTTCGAAATATTTTTCAATTTAATTAATCCAGTTCTAGTACATTTACAGGGATTTTTTTTAAATAAAATTACACGTAACTGGCAATATAAATATTTTTACTATGTAAACTTACATATTTTGAACATACATAGTTTAAAATGTTGAAAAAGTGTAAAATATATTCATTTTAAAATCTTAAATATGAGTTGACTAATTTTCTACTAGAATTCATGTAATACTACAACTACGAGTATTTTTCAGAATATAAGCCTTACATACGTAATTTAAAATGCAATGATTTATGTAAAAAATTTATAATAAAATTGCCTTAATAAGACTGTAAATTCGTATTTTTAAATTAACACATAAAAAAAACATATAAATTTCAATTATTCCTTGTGGAAAAAAATATATCAGAAATTACTGATCATGCTGATCTTAACGTAATCAATGAGGAATCTTGTGTGTTATTACAGTTTACAGGTTTAAGTACATTTTACAATGTAAATTTAGTTATTTAAAAAGAATAGAATGCACTATTTGCTTTATAAGAAAAATCAAATTTTTCACTTTTCACAGGACTGTTTTAAAATTAGACTTTCCTTACGTATTTACGGATTTTAGTTCCTAAAAATGGTTAAAAACTCATAATATTTCCAATTTCTATCTGATTCTTCAATAATACTTTTCCTACATAATGATGAACAGACCAGAGGAGTCATTTCCTAGTTATCAACAACAAATCTTCACGAAAAAAAACTTCATAACAAGCAATTTGCCGAATACATTTTTTGATAAAGAAACATGTTCGATTAAACATTTATAAACAATTATAGCACACGCGAAGGATGTATACACACGCATAACCTAAATCTACATGATTCTTTTTTTCCTTCCTCCATCTTATTGCTAAGTAAATACGATTACGTACAAAGTTAAGTAAACGTTTTAATAAAAAATGGCATTTCGATACAAAGCAAAATAAACCATTAAGTTGATTATCATCCTTAAAGCAAACTGGAGGCCTTAATAGCCGGGGCCTGATGAAGAATTACATACAAATATATTGACAAAGTGCCAATCAAATAATTTCAAATGGTTTATGCTCATTAACATGAGTGCCCGAATGTGGGCGATTTGTGTGTATCGTACCGAAAACTCTATTTTCGTTCATGTTTATCTATTTTTTATGTTATATAATAGTTTATTCATCGATCGATATAAAGAAATATAAATAATAATTATTTATTTTCGATCTAATTAATTCAGCTCTAGTGCACTTATTTCGCTAAATAACTCGTCAACATACAGTTCATGTTAATCTATTTTTTGTGTTATATAAATAATAATTTATAAATAGACGTGATCTTTTAGGGATCTTTGGTATGTTTAAATACCCAAAAAGCAGGGAAGAATTCCGAATATCTTATTGTCATTACATAAAGTAATAAAAAAAAAGAAAACGGTTCACATATTGGACAACAAAATTTAAATTAAAAATTAAAAAAAAATAGATTGAAACTATTTAATTAAAATATAGTATAAAAAATAAACTATTGGACCACTGCATGCGCCAAAAATTCCCCAAAACACTTCGCCAGAGCTGTCTAATTTTCGTACCGGTAAATAATCATCATTTTATTAATTAAGCACAAATCATAAACTAATAATTCTTTAGGACAACCCTTTTGCACCTTCTTAAACGCCCTTATATCCAAAGAGTATGAAACCGAATTCCTTAGAGCTCCTCTAGGTTTCATAACTTGCAAATTATCCTGGAAACAATCTATGATAGTCCGGTGCAGCTTGATTTAGCCGAGTTCCTGGATAGCACCAAAGAAACCGAAGCTGTCCAGAGGTGCGTCAGTAGTTTACTGGATCGAGTCAGCTCTGATTGTAGCTGAAAGTTGCGCCCGACCAACTGAGGAAATCGTGCTGGAAAAGTGGAAATTCTTGTTTCAAAACTTTGAGGGTTGCCTTAGGGAGTGTGACGCGGACTTTGAGGTGCGAAAAGTCCCTCCAGAAGCCGCAGTAGAATTCTTTAAATCCATTGGGGACTTTGAGCGGTATTTGCTCCTAAAATATTCCCACAAGTGGGCTGCAAAGCACGACTTACCGACGCGCTACCACTTGGAAAGAAAAAAAATCCTGGCTTACCTAAAAGTGATGGATAAGCCTTTAAGTATCGCCGAATTAGATGAGGAAATCAAGCCGTTTTGCACCTATAAAGATATGCTGGACGTATTGGACACGATCGAGAGACCCCTGGCTAACTTAGCTACGGATTATATGAAGGAGTTGAATAGGATCCAGCTAGAGGCGCTGGATTTGGAGAATTTTTGGGTGTAGCTGTAACGACTTGAAGGTTTTGGTGCTTGGCCACGAGTTGGCCGAGGGGCTGGTGTTGCCCCATCAGTTGAATAACGAACAGCAGCAGGTGGTGGCCAGGGTGAAGGAGGTTCAAGAGTTGACGCACCGTAGGAGGAGTTTTTATAATAGTATATTTTAATTATAATAGTATATAATAAAGTATGTTCTTTAATTTATTTTTTTATATAGTTTAAATAAATAGTATGTTTTATCTACGTTTTTTTTTTAATATTTTAAATTTCTTTTTGCTGTTTTTCGTTGACATACATTGTCTTTTCTTTTTGTTCTTATATTTTTACGTGATGACAATAAAATATCAGACGGAAACATGCACCATAATAGTTTGTATTTTTAGCCTGAAGAAGGGCCAATAAAGGATCGAAACGTTGCTCAACAAATAATTACGCTCTTTAGAGTAAAGCAAGAACGTAATGGAACATAATTATTACCTTTTCAGCCAGGAGGAATCATACCATAGCGATCGTCAACGAATTTGGGAGGTTACATGGGTTTAAATAAAAAAAACGGAAAAAGTAAATTTTTTCACTTATAGGTAACGTTCAGGATTGTTTTGAAATTATACTTTTCGTACGTTACTACATGGCACTACAGGTTAAAAGCGGGAAATTAAAAAAAGGATCACGTTGAAGATACCTCTTGAACAGCTTCAACAAAAGTGTAATGCCCTATTAAGTATTCTACTTATTACATTTCCCTCTTCTTCCTGTACCTATTTTACCTCTACCTACCTATTTTTCTTCATTTTCAAGAGTCATTCTATTATTATTCCAGGAGCTCCTAAACCTCCCCATCTTCCTTCTTTGTGAAGATTTCCTAATTCTTATTGTTCCTCTTGAGGCACTTACGATTTATTGCATTCTGCTTAGTTCTTTTCCTTCTTGATATAACATAACTCATTCCTTCTGCTTCTCCATTTCTTTCTTCTATGTGATCTTGTGTAACGGATATTGTGGAGTTGGATAAGATTCAATTGCTCCGAGTGTCCATTTTCCCTCTACATCTATATTTCATCTAGATTTCTATAATGAACATGTGAAGGTGTGAGTCTTTACAACATCGTTTAAAACGCGCAAATAGTTATGAAATTACACGTGTTTCGATAAAGGCATTAATTAATAGCTTTAGGAGAAGTGTAAAGCTGACCTCTATATATTCTATATACTACATGTCCTTCTTCCTCTTGTTCCTCTTCCACGATCTTCGGGACCTTTCCACCTTTCTTATTTGCGATGATTTTTTAAATACAATAATTTACTTTAGAAGAATAGAATGTAAAAGGATCAAGGAAACCATCAGTTTGTTTCAGTTCTGCATTGTGCCTAAAAGAATCCTGGACAATTCCTGCAATATTGGGAATGGACAGTCCGATCGCCAGATTTAAGTACCCTTGACTTAACTTTGACCAAATGATCCTAATAATGTCCAATTTTGGCTCTCATATGTTTTTAGGTAAAGTTGGTTTGAGAAGCTGAAAATCTCCCAGTTCATGGAGATTTTCAGTTGGATCTTTCTCGAGCAAGTGAATATTAGGAGAACCTTCAACCAATTACAGATTTCCTATTCTCGCTATAATTAATTAGTCAAAGGACCTGTTCATAATTACAAGTCTCGTAAAATCATTCACATTTTTTTTTTTATTAATATTGTCGTATCAATTTACGGTTTTTTACGTTGTATAAATGTTTATTGATATTAAGAAGGTAAATATGGACAAGAAAATCATATTTTAACGTAAAATTAATATGGTTTTAATCATTCAATAAAAAAAAAACTGATTTCTTTATATATAATAAAATAAATCAATTATTTCGTGAAATATCATTAAATAGGACACTAATTCTAACTGATTTTAAATGGTTCTTATTATAGTTACGGCATTTTAAATTAAAATTTTTCAAACCGTTGAAGTTTTCCTAGGGTAATTTCAGTTCCGTATATTCACGAGTTATTTAGCAAAATAAATGCACTAGAGCTGAATTAATTAATATAGATCGAAATGAATGGTCTTAAATAATAATAATAATTACTAAACGATTATTTGAACTATGCCTAAAAGAGATAAATAAACTGTAACATAATAAAATAATATAACTTTGCATTTATTTTCTTTAAAACAAATAATTAATTCTAGAGAGCCATTTCAGGCGATTTTCGCGTGACCATATTCAGTAAAATAGCGGACTATAGACCCCCCCGAAAGTGCGTTTTATCTTTAGTAAAATCAGCCCTATTAAAAACTGCTGTCCTCTATCAAATATTGGGGTGAGCGAAAGTGCGTAAGGATATCCCAGAAAAAACGCCGACCGGTGCGTATATCATGAAAAGGTGGGGTTTTCGTACTTTTATAATTGCATATATTTTATTTCTGCCTGTGACTCCCCCGAACGGATGAACGATAACGTCACACGCGATGTTGGGAACTTATTTTTTTTTTAGAAATTAGGGCTTCTTTAGTGGCCAGTTTCTTTACACTATTGTTTATAATGCACTCATAATAGTGGAATTAACGGTTATTTTTTTTAAATAAAATTTGAGGAAGTGTTCGTAAGTCAAAAAATTGAGAGAATACAATTTTGAAAGTTTGTATGCATATAGTCTGGACAATTTGGTTGGACACCTATTTCAGTGTTTTCCTAAATTTGTACAAGATTTTGAGAAAAAAAATATTTTTTGAAAAAAAGATTTTTTTTCTCATAAAAATTAAGGAAATGGCCATAACTCAAAAAATGGTTTGAACACAATTTTGAAAATTTGGACACATATTCTCTGTACAATTTGGTTGGACACCTATTTCAGTGTTTTCCTAAATTTGTACAAGATTTTGAGAAAAAAAATATTTTTTGAAAAAAGCATTTTTTTCTCATAAAATTTAAGGAAATGACCATAACTCAAAAAATTGTATGAACACAATTTTGAAAATTGGTACACATATTCTTTGTACAATTTAGTTGGACACCTATGTTAGTGTTTTCCTAAATTTGTACAAGATTTTGAGAAAAAAAATATTTTTTGAAAAAAAACATTTTTTTTCTCATAAAATTTAAAGAAATGACCATAACTCAAAAAAATGTTCGAACACAATTTTGAAAATTTGTACACATATTCTCTGTACAATTTGGTTGGATACCTATGTTAGTGTTTTCCTAAATTTGTACAAGATTTTGAGAAAAAAAACATTTTTTGAAAAAAAGCATTTTTTTCTCATAAAATTTAAGGAAATGACCATAACTCAAAAAATTGTTTGAATACAATTTTGAAAATTTGTACACATATTCTCTGTACTATTTGGTTGGACACCTATTTCAGTGTTTTCTTAAATTTGTACAAGATTTTGAGAAAAAAAATATTTTTTGAAAAAAAGCATTTTTTTTTCATAAAATTTAAGGAAATGACCATAACTCAAAAAATTGTTCGAACACAATTTTGAAAATTTGGACACATATTCTCTGTACAATTCGGTTGGACACCTATGTTAGTGTTTTCTTAAATTTGTACAAGACTTTGAGAAAAAAAATATTTTTTGAAAAAAAACATTTTTTTTCTCATAAAATTTAAAGAAATGACCATAACTCAAAAAAATGTTCGAACACAATTTTGAAAATTTGTACACATATTCTCTGTACAATTTGGTTGGATACCTATGTTAGTGTTTTCCTAAATTTGTACAAGATTTTGAGAAAAAAAACATTTTTTGAAAAAAAGCATTTTTTTCTCATAAAATTTAAGGAAATGACCATAACTCAAAAAATTGTTTGAATACAATTTTGAAAATTTGTACACATATTCTCTGGACAATTTGGTTGAACACCTATTTCAGTGTTTTTCAAAACTTCTACAAGATTTTGAGAAAAAGCATTTTTTTGTGCCTGATATAGGTTCAAATATCTTCAATATTAAAATCTAAAATCTAAGTGTTAATTGACCCCACATCTAACTCACTCAAGAAGAATCATAAAAAAAGTTTTTAAAACAAAAAAAACAACAATTTGTAGTTAAGCTTAAACTTTCTAGGCTTTCAGAAAATTCTAGGAGCTTCCTTTTTCTCATCCTTGTTTGTAGAAGAATACATTTTTATAGCCTCTTTACTTAGAGCTATTTCTTATGTCATCATCTTTATATACACATATTCTCGTTCCTCTCAGACTTCTATATGGCGAAACTCATATTTTTTTCTTCTTCTATCTCGTTTAAGTTATTAGCACGCCTAGTCTATAGTCCAGGATCTGATCCCCTTGTTCCTTTTTTTCTAAAAATTTCCTAATTCCTGTCATTTTTCTTACTTCAGATAAATTCGATCGATTATCTTGAACTCATTACTAATAATAATATTTTTAGTTTCTCACATCTTTTTAATCACGTTATAGGTTAAGACTGAAACAATAAAAACTTATTCGTTTGATTATTTTTCACTATTATATCAAGGCTATTGAATGGGATCTTGGCACTCAGTTAGTTATCTCTCTCTAAAGCATTTTTTTTTCTTCTTCTTGGTCTTTTCTTATAACTTGATTCATTCTAACTGATAACTGCTTCTTCATTTCTTCCTTCTCTTTGATCTTGTATAATGAATATTGTGAAGAAGATAGAGCAGATCTACGTTGTTCTCAAAAGAAGGAAGCAAGTATACATGGAAATTGGAATTAAAATAGAGAAGGAAATACTTAAATAAATTGAGAAGGTAGAGTGAGTAAGCGAAGACAGCTCCTTGGCATGGAATCTAAATGCCACCTAAAAATAACCAAGGAGATAACCAAATTGATATTAGATTGGGCTGGAAAGTGTTTTATTTTCCCTCTATATCAATATTTCATCCAGATCCAATTACGAATATATGTATTCCCGTTTTAAAAGTAAAACTAGGACCCTTGTTAACCCAAATTGCTGTCGATACGTACGATAGAAGAAAGGAAAAGAAAAGGCCAATTTCGGCCGCTGAAAAAGCGTCTTTCCCTTTTCCCGAATCATGAAATAGTAAATAGATTTTGCCGTCGATAATGACGATTTTCGTCATGGCTTTGGAGGCACGCAAAATTGTTACCTTAAATTTTTAATGTTAAACGACCTAACGAGAACTCGCGGTAGTAATTTGGGGTTACTTTTGGATTCACCGCCCACGCTCCAGGGAAGGACTCACGCATTTCTTTCGTACGGAATCAGCTATTTTTGGCTCCGTGTGTCATGTATTTTGGGATTTTCTTGTATAAAACAAATTATTGATTATTGGTTTACCGCAGGTATTACCCCTTTATACGTAAATGGATAATTGCACGGAGACGTCATAACTCTTTGAGGTCACGAATTTATTTATAAATACGTGAAAGTGTTTCATTATATCGCGTTAATTCATCATTATCAATATCATCATTATTATTATCATGAACATCATCTTTGCCTCCTTCTTCTTCTTCTTCATCTTCATCTCCATCTCCATCTTCATCTTCTTCTGCTTCTGTTCTTCTTCTCTTTCTGTTTTGGCTTTTGCTCTGGTCTCTTTTTCAAACGATAACTGTATAACAACAACAAATTTTAAATGTCTATATTTTTTAATGGAATTAAAAGTAGTACCCAAGGACCCAGCTTGATCTTTATGGAGACCACTCCCTTTAAAGTTCGAAATCTGAAGAACCGATTAAAGGATTTTTTATAAAAAAGGAAGCATTATACTCTAAAAACTGTTTTCTAAAAATAACATTCAAGATTCATATCGATTCAGGTACGAATTCTGGAAATATCGACCTTCTTAAGTAGCAGTGTCTAAGAAGTCAGTTGTCATGAAAAAAAACTCAAAAAATTGATCTTAAAATTTGAGGAAACGTCCGTAACTCAATGAATTAAGCGAATGCAATTTTAAAAATTTGTACACATGTTGTCTGGATAATTTGGTTGGATACCTATTTCAACGTTTTTCAAAATTTGTACAAAATTTTGAGAAAAAAAAGATTTTTCTTTTTAAATTTGAGGAAACGTCCATAACTCAAAAAATTAAGCGAATACAATTTTGAAAAATTACACACATATTCTCCGGACAATTTGGTTGGACACCTATTTTAGCGTTTTTCAAAATTTGTACAAGATTTTGAGAAAAAAAATATTTTTGAAAGAAAGGATTTTTTTTTCTTAAAATTTGAGGAAACGGCCATAACTCAAAAAATTAAGCGAATACAATTTTGAAAATTTATACACATATTCTCCGGACAATTTGGTTGGACATCTATCTCAGCGTTTTTCAAAATTTGTACAAAATTTTGAGAAAAAAAATATTTTTGAAAAAAAGGATTTTTTTTTCTTAAAATTTAAGGAAACGTCCATAACTCAAAAAATTGAGCGAATACAATTTTGAAAATTTATACACGTATTCTCTGGAGAATTTGGTTGGACACCTATTTCAGCGTTTTTCAAAATTTGTACAAGATTTTGAGAAAAAAAATATTATTGAAAAAAAGAATTTTTTTTTTCTTAAAATTTGAAGAAACGTCCATAACTCAACAAATTGAGCGAATACAATTTTGAAAATTTATACACGTATTCTCCAGACAATTTGGTTGGACACCTGTTTCAGCGTTTTTTAAAATTTGTACAAAATTTTGAGAAAAAAAATATTTTTGAAAAAAAGGATTTTTTTTTTCTTAAAATTTGAGGAAACGTCCATAACTCAAAAAATTTAGCGAATTATATTTTGAAAATTTATACACGTATTCTCCAGTCAATTTGGTTGGATACCTATTTCAGCGTTTTTTAAAATTTGTACAAAATTTTGAGAAAAAAAATATTTTTCAAAAAAAGAATTTTTTTTTTCTTAAAATTTGAGGAAACTTCCATAACTCAAAAAATTGAGCAAATACAATTTTGAAAATTTATACACATATTTTCCGAACAATTTGGTTGGACACCTATTTCAGCGTTTTTCAAAATTTGTACAAAATTTTGAGAAGAAAAATATTTTTGAAAAAAAGGATTTTTTTTTCTTAAAATTTGAGGAAACGTCCATAACTCAAAAAATTGAGCGAATACAATTTTAAAAATTTATACACGTATTCTCCAGACAACTTCGTTGGACACCTATTTTAGCCTTTTTCAAAATTTGAACAAAATTTTGAGAAAAAAAATATTTTTGAAAAAAAGGATTTTTTTTTCTTAAAATTTGAGGAAACGTCCAGAACTCAAAAAATTGAGCGAATACAATTTTGAAAATTTATACACGTATTCTCCAGACAATTTGGTTGGATACCTATTTTAGCGTTTTTCAAAATTTATACAAAATTTTGAGAAAAAAAATATTTTTAAAAAAAGGGTTTTTTTTTTTTAATTTGAGGAAACGTCCATAACTCAAAAAATTGAGCGAATACAATTTTGAAAATTTATACACATATTTTTCGAATATTTTGGTTGGACACCTATTTTAGCGTTTTTCAAAATTTGTACAAGATTTTGAGAAAAAAAATATTAAAAAAAAAAAAGTATTTTTTTTTCTTAAAATTTGAGGAAACGTCCATAACTCAAAAAATTGAGCGAATACAATTTTGAAAATTTATACACATATTCTCTGGAAAATTTGGCTGGACACCTATTTCAGCGTTTTTCAAAATTTATACAAAGTTTCGTGAAAAAAAATATTAATAAAAAAAATGATTTTTTTTAATTAAAATTTGAGGAAACGTCCATTACTCAAAAAATTGAGCGAATACAATTTTGAAAATTTATACACGTATTCTCCAGACAATTTGGTTGGACACCTATTTCAGCGTTTTTCAAAATTTGTACAAAATTTTGAGAAAAAAAATATTTTTGAAATAAAGGATTTTTTTTTTCTTAAAATTTGAGGAAACGTCTATAACTCAAAAAATTGAGCAAATACAATTTTGAAAATTTATACACATATTCTCCGGACAATTTGGTTGGACACTTATTGCAGCGTTTTTCAAAATTTGTACAAAATTTTGAGAAAAATAATATTTTTGAAAAAAAAGATTTTTTTTTCTTAAAATTTAAGGAAACGTCCATAACTCAAAAAATTGAGCGAATACAATTTTGAAAATTTATACACGTATTCTCTGGAGAATTTGGTTGGACACCTATTTCAGCGTTTTTCAAAATTTGTACAAAATTTTGAGAAAAAAAATATTTTTGAAATAAAGGATTTTTTTTTTCTTAAAATTTGAGGAAACGTCTATAACTCAAAAAATTGAGCAAATACAATTTTGAAAATTTATACACATATTCTCCGGACAATTTGGTTGGACACTTATTGCAGCGTTTTTCAAAATTTGTACAAAATTTTGAGAAAAATAATATTTTTGAAAAAAAAGATTTTTTTTTCTTAAAATTTAAGGAAACGTCCATAACTCAAAAAATTGAGCGAATACAATTTTGAAAATTTATACACGTATTCTCTGGAGAATTTGGTTGGACATCTATCTCAGCGTTTTTCAAAATTTGTACAAAATTTTGAGAAAAAAAATATTTTTGAAAAAAAGGATTTTTTTTTCTTAAAATTTAAGGAAACGTCCATAACTCAAAAAATTGAGCGAATACAATTTTGAAAATTTATACACGTATTCTCTGGAGAATTTGGTTGGACACCTATTTCAGCGTTTTTCAAAATTTGTACAAGATTTTGAGAAAAAAAATATTATTGAAAAAAAGAATTTTTTTTTTCTTAAAATTTGAAGAAACGTCCATAACTCAACAAATTGAGCGAATACAATTTTGAAAATTTATACACGTATTCTCCAGACAATTTGGTTGGACACCTGTTTCAGCGTTTTTTAAAATTTGTACAAAATTTTGAGAAAAAAAATATTTTTGAAAAAAAGGATTTTTTTTTTCTTAAAATTTGAGGAAACGTCCATAACTCAAAAAATTTAGCGAATTATATTTTGAAAATTTATACACGTATTCTCCAGTCAATTTGGTTGGATACCTATTTCAGCGTTTTTTAAAATTTGTACAAAATTTTGAGAAAAAAAATATTTTTCAAAAAAAGAATTTTTTTTTTCTTAAAATTTGAGGAAACTTCCATAACTCAAAAAATTGAGCAAATACAATTTTGAAAATTTATACACATATTTTCCGAACAATTTGGTTGGACACCTATTTCAGCGTTTTTCAAAATTTGTACAAAATTTTGAGAAGAAAAATATTTTTGAAAAAAAGGATTTTTTTTTCTTAAAATTTGAGGAAACGTCCATAACTCAAAAAATTGAGCGAATACAATTTTAAAAATTTATACACGTATTCTCCAGACAACTTCGTTGGACACCTATTTTAGCCTTTTTCAAAATTTGAACAAAATTTTGAGAAAAAAAATATTTTTGAAAAAAAGGATTTTTTTTTCTTAAAATTTGAGGAAACGTCCAGAACTCAAAAAATTGAGCGAATACAATTTTGAAAATTTATACACGTATTCTCCAGACAATTTGGTTGGATACCTATTTTAGCGTTTTTCAAAATTTATACAAAATTTTGAGAAAAAAAATATTTTTAAAAAAAGGGTTTTTTTTTTTTAATTTGAGGAAACGTCCATAACTCAAAAAATTGAGCGAATACAATTTTGAAAATTTATACACATATTTTTCGAATATTTTGGTTGGACACCTATTTTAGCGTTTTTCAAAATTTGTACAAGATTTTGAGAAAAAAAATATTAAAAAAAAAAAAGTATTTTTTTTTCTTAAAATTTGAGGAAACGTCCATAACTCAAAAAATTGAGCGAATACAATTTTGAAAATTTATACACATATTCTCTGGAAAATTTGGCTGGACACCTATTTCAGCGTTTTTCAAAATTTATACAAAGTTTCGTGAAAAAAAATATTAATAAAAAAAATGATTTTTTTTAATTAAAATTTGAGGAAACGTCCATTACTCAAAAAATTGAGCGAATACAATTTTGAAAATTTATACACGTATTCTCCAGACAATTTGGTTGGACACCTATTTCAGCGTTTTTCAAAATTTGTACAAAATTTTGAGAAAAAAAATATTATTAAAAAAAGGATTTTTTTTTCTTAAAATTTGAGGAAACGTCCATAACTCAAAAAATTTAGCGAATAAAATTTTAAAAATTTATACACATATTCTCCGGACAATTTGGTTAAAGACTTCTTTCAGCGTTTTTCAAAATTTGTACAAAATTTTGAGAAAAAAAATATTTTTGAAAAAAAGGATTTTTTTTCTTAAGATTTGAGGAAACGTTTATAACTCAAAAAATTGAATGAATGCAATTTTGAAAATTAATACACGTATTCTCCAGACAATTTGGTTGGACACCTATTTTAGCGTTTTTCAAAATTTGTACAAAATTTTGAGAAAAAAAATATTTTTGAAATAAAGGATTTTTTTTTTCTTAAAATTTGAGGAAACGTCTATAACTCAAAAAATTGAGCAAATACAATTTTGAAAATTTATACACATATTCTCCGGACAATTTGGTTGGACACTTATTGCAGCGTTTTTCAAAATTTGTACAAAATTTTGAGAAAAATAATATTTTTGAAAAAAAAGATTTTTTTTTTAAATTTGAGAAAACGTCCATAACTCAAAAAATTTAGCGAGTACAATTTTGAAAATTTATACACATATTTTCCAAACAATTTGGTTGGACACCTATTTCAGCGTTTTTTAAAATTTGTACAAAATTTTGAAAAAAAAAATATTTTAGAAAAAGAGGATTTTTTTTTTCTTGAATTTTGTGGAAACGTCCATAACTCAAAAAATTGAGCGAATACAATTTTGAAAATGTATACACGTATTCTCCAGAGAATTTGGTTGGACACCTATTTAAGCGTTTTTCAAAATTTGTACAAATTTTTGAGAAAAAAATATTTTTGAAAAAAAGGATTTCTTTTCTTAAAATTTGAGGAAACGTCCATAACTTAAAAAAATTGAGCGAATACAAGTGTACCAAATTCACTTCATCGCTAGATACAAGATAGTGTCAAAATTGTTGCTAAAAAAATCTACCGGGACTAAGAAAAGCTCTTTAAAAAACGACATATTACCGTAGAAACTAACCACGATACCGTTGGCATTATCAAATATATACGTAAATTCGAATATGTCTTGATGTGTCTCATATGACTCAAGATTCTTAGATTAATCAACTATGTTAGGTTAAATTTTCAATTGAGGGAAAAATCTTAAAAGCATCATAGTCGATCTACGATCATTACGCAACCAATGATTTGCCGGATATATTGCCATGAAGTCCAAAGAAGAAACATAATAACGGGGAATCTAAGACTTTGGCAGTAAATATGACCTCCAAAGAAATTGGTTTCAAGGGAAATCATGGACTCAATTATCGCGAGAATAGACAACATTTTTTTCCATTATATGATGGGGTTGAAAAAATAACTTTGCTTTATTTTGCTAAAAAATTCCCCGCTTATGTGTCGGACGAATATGTTACTTGAAAAGTGTGTACAAAACAAATTTTATTGAAAATTCGGAATATTGCATGCCCCCATTCGACTTGTTAAATGCCACTAAAAATTTGGACACTTCTCAAGCATCTTCATTGCTTTACGAATACTCTGGATTATCATCGTTCTTGTTTAACTCTAAATCGAGTTTCAGGATCATCAGCTTTGTATTTCTAATCTGAGTTAGCAAGAAAACTCGAAAGCAAAAGCTTGTTAAAAAAACAATTTATTAAACTTATATAAGTACAAAAATTACTTATACTAAAAAGACTACGGACAATACGAAAATCTATTAGCAAGTGCGTGTGAAAAGGGCTTACAACTACTTACTATAATATAAACAAATAAACAGTCATTATCATGGTTTTAAGGGCTAAGGGTTGCAATTATTAATTGAGGGCAATAGAATAATTTATCCAAAAAAAGTATCTAGTAGTAAGTACCCAAAGAAAAATAAATAAATAGTGCACTAAAATCGAGGAAACACATTTAAAACATTTTTACATAAACAAAATGAAAAAGAGAATATACAAAAATAAAAACCTAAATCAAATTCAAAATTCATATTTTTAAATGCATCGCTCTGTTTTTAAATAATATTCTGGAGCTTAGATTTCATGCATTTTCGGAAGCCGTTGCCAATAATATATTTATTTACTACATATGCAATATTATAAGAAAATGATCGTTTAAAAATTTCTTTTCGATGTCGTGGAGTATCTAACATTAGCCTGATGATGAATATCAGCTCTAAATACCACCCTATCCAATAGAAATTGTGGGCATCTCATCTTAAGAATATTGTAGCAAAATACCACATAATGTGACATATTAAGCCACTCAAGATCTTTCAACTTGTGCGACTGCGAATACCAAAAATAAACCTTATACATGCATTTTGTAATTTTTGTATACGCTTTTTATCTTTGTTCTCTCTGTTGTCGTACACAATATCACAAAAGTTAAAATGAGAAAGAATGAGAGAGTCGCACAGCATGCATTCTCTTGGTATCCCCATTTAACTCATGACGCTGCGGCTATAAAGTTTTCAACATTGAATAGACTTTCTGCAATTTTGATGTCACATGATATGAGAATCTTAATCCTACATCAATGTACAAACCGAGATTTTTGCAAACATCTTGAAATACGATAGGGTCGTTATTAATTTGTATCTTTAAATTTTCCCATAGGTGCTGCCTTAAATTTTGTATGGTAAGCAACATCGCAACAGATTTCTTGTTTTACAGATTACATTGAAAAATAAATCGTAAGCATTAGGTCACTTATTTTAGAACATCTGTAAGACTAGTGCAAGATGTGAAAAATGACGTGGGCATATTATGAGCAACGAAAGAACAAACCCAAGTTCAAATAGATGAATCATTCTCTAATAAAAATATCTACGAAACGGCGTTCCGTGCGACTAAACAACGAAAGTCGTAAAAACAGAACCGAGCCGAGCCCATAAGAAGAGAAGCAAAGCAAAGCGAAGCGAACAAACGCAGCGGATGAGCGGAGCGGATGGAAAAAATGCAACGGTCGCCGTCGACTAGACAGAAACCGCGATAGGTGCGCTAAAAAAAGACCAACAACTGGTGGGGCCGTACGCGCGCAATATACGCACCCCCACCCCCTCACCCCCGTTCCCTTTCCCCTCGTCGGTTTTTGTACATTTTGACGAAAACCGAATGCGTGGAAAAATTTTTATTTCGGGGGTACGGATGCGTGCGGTGCATGCGACTGGCAGTGCGTAGCGTACAGTCGTCGCGGACGAAACGCAATTTTTTTGGCTCGATTCACTTTTGGGTTTTTTCCATTTTATTATTATTATTTTTTTTTTGAATTTTTGGACTTTGAAAGTGCAAATGGATTGTTGCTGTTGTTGTTGTTGTTGTTTTTGTGACGAATTTTAAGAAACCGTTTGCTGTTTCGCTTCTTTGGTGTAAGTATACTGACGGTTTTTTTAGCGCCTTTGCGGTTTAGTTGTTGTCGTATTAAGCCTTGTTATGCTCCACATATTTTTGCAAAAAACAAAAAAAAAATTCAATTTCAAACGCTTTCCAACTAATTAAATTTTTTTCTGTTTCTACTTAAATCTGCGATTAAATTCATCCAAGAAAACAGGACAAATTTTGCTCAAAAACGCATAATTTAATTGGACATGACGCATCTTTCTTTCTATCTTCCTAAAAATAAACTTTTTATAAACTACAATTTTGGCACTCAAATAATTAAGATTATTACTATCAGTTGCCCTTAAGATAATGTAACTTAATTACCCCCCCAAGATTAACTATTTAACTTAAACGCAGTGTTCGTTAATCAGTGAACCCAAAATAGTTCTTACTTTATCGCTCTTGCCTGGTGCCATGCATCGGTAATTTTTCATGCCAATTATAACGCACTTCCTGCTTCCTGTTACGAAAGTTCGGGGGTTTTTTCGATAGATATATATATATATAAGGGGTGCGTCCTGCAGGAGTTTTTGCGTTTTTATTATTTACACGAATTGGTGAATTTTAGGTTAAAAACAACAGATTTTTCACAGATTATAAAATATATGTTTCTTCCCTTACTAAGTTGTAAAGAACTGCATAACTTAATTGGACGTGATGCTCCATTAGCTTAAGTATATTTCCATCTGGAATATTCAGTAAATTTATGTCAATTTAATTCCTAATAATACGTATTAAAAAGTGCGTTTCAGTCCTTACTTAAAAACGTCTACTGATATAGACTCTTTGAATAAAATCTTACTGAAGAATAAATAATGCATAACTTAATTGCACATGATGCATTATTTATATTATAAAATTATTTACTGAACTAATTAATTTTTTAATAATAATTTATGCCATATAATAATAAATAACAGAGCCTTAGGAGTTAAAAAATTAAAATTAAAAAAAAAAATGCATTTTTCTCTTATTTCAGGTTTATCTGTAAAGAAATTTGTGCTTGAATTGGTTTTTCCAGGCATATATTGAAAGAAGGAAAAACGACGCAAAGGCAGTACGAATTTGCTAAAAATACATCAATTTGTAATAAAAGGTCAGTCATGTACAATTAAGTTATGCATATTTTTACAAACCACTACCCCTTTTTTGTAATTACAAATAGACTACGTAAATAATTCAATATTAGAATGTTGGTCCCTAAAATGGTCAATACTATTAAAAATTATGCCTGGACTGTTTCGAATATTTATAGGAAATTCTTTCGTGAGTATCAAACTTTTTATATAATGAAAGTTCGCTAATTGGTTCCTTGTGGATGGTAATTGTGAAGAACAAATTGGGTCCTCAGGCTCCACTACCACTAAATATTTCCCAAATTTTGTCTGGATTTGCTTGGATATTAATAATATTTGCAGGAAATACTCTTCCACATATTATACTTTTTGTTTTTTCAAAATATGTTAATTAGTTCTTTAGATTTTCAACTTTAAACTCAGTGGTAGGCATGTACTGATGATCTTAAATGTTATTTGTAGAAAATAGTTATTACAGCATATAATGCTTATTGTTTCATAAAATTCCTGTAACTGGTTCTCTAGAGTTGATATTTGCAACCTAAATTTTATTTAAAAAAAAAGAAACATATTTTTTTTAAATGCATAACTTAATTAGGCACGATTGAAGTTTTATATGAAATTACCCAAAAAATACCATCTACATTAAAATAAACGTTTTAGATCAAATTTTGGCATAAATTGCAGAAATTCATATTTTTTCTTTCTACTAGAAAAATTGCACTTAAGTTGAAATTTCGAGCTAATTCGAATGCATAATTTAATTATATGCACATGGTATAACCATTTATATCACATTCAAATAAAAAAATTATGCTGTTTCTATTGATTTTTAATTCAATATAATTTGTTTTAACCTTTAAAGAGAAATTATTTTATTATAAAAATTAAACAAAGAATAAAATATCTCTATTTTTTATTAATATCTTAAGTTAGAAATAATGTAATTAATTAATTTAAACTAAGATTTCACACGAAATTGTACCCTAATTATACATAGTAATAAATAGTGACAAAAAATACATGTTGCACCAATATTTTTTAATTATTTCAATAGATACAATGCAAGATAGTTTGTTGGTTTTTAAAATGAAACAAAAAAAAAACATTTTTTATATTCCAGGTTTTTAAATAATAAATATGCTTGTTAATAATGCATAACTTAATTGGACACGATACGCATTTTATTTACAGACTTGTATACTTAATGCTCGTAATTATGATATAAATTTGTATTTTTTGAATAAAAGTTTTATAATTAAGTTGATATCTTAAGCGAGTTCTTGAATGCATAAGTTAATTGGACCTGATACACTTTTTATATATAGATGTAAAATGATTGTAATAAGTTGTAATATAATATTTTTTTTTAATTTATTTATTCAAAATTTTTTGAGAAGAGTTTACACACGAAGAAACTATACTAAAATTAACTAACGAGCTAATAAAAATATTAGCAAAAAATAAAATCAACTAAGTTTTATAAAAAGAAAATAAAAAAATATCGAAAATTCAATTAAATTGGCCAAAAAAAAAAATATATGCTTAAAAGTTTATAAAATACGTGTGTCAATATTTTATTTTATTTTTCAAAAAATAGAAGTACATTAAAAAAAAATCTCAATTTTGAAAAAATAAATATGTTTGTCAAAACTTTATTCAAAATAAACAGACCTTTAAACTTTATTTTTTTAACGGCGTTTTAATAACTCATTTCGTTTTTTTTTTAATAAATTTAGTACTAAAATTTAAAATAGCGAATTTCACATAAAATTTACGAAAAAAAAATTTAAGATTTTTTTTTTAACTTACCCTTAAAATTCAATGTTTAAACATAAAACCCACCCTTTTATAATAATCTTTCTTTACTTTATTTAGAAAAATCTGCTACATACAAATAAAATGGCATTTAATATAGTAATAAAAAGTAAAGAACTAAAATTAAAAACCAAAAAATAAGGAAAATATTACAATAATAGTGCTGGTATAAGGTACGAGTATTGTTGGCAAATAAATATGTTTAAGATTATGCATTCACATATAAGTGGAAATATAAGAAAAGGTAAGAAAAACAAACATATACAATGTAAAAATAAAATCATACAAATAAAATCTAAAATGGCATAAAATAATTTAAACCTATAAAATAAAACGTATAATGATATAACAGAGAATATAAAATTCATTGGAAAAAAATTTAAAAATTCGAAGTATTTTTTCAAGTCGAGGTATGTAATTAAAAAAAAAATTGTCGCTATTTCTGTTGAAAAATGTCAAAAATTAAAGAAAAAATTTTGTATTGGAAATTCAATTTTTTTTTATTGACAATTGATGGGAAATTAAAAACAAATTTTACTGAAAATTTTGAAACGGTTTTTTTTGGTTGCAAAATATCAAAAATTTTAAAAAAATTTATTTTTTTAGTCGACGCATGTAATTAAAAAAAAACGAAATATACAAAAAATTTAATTTTGTTTTTGGAAATTAAGAAAAAAATCCAAAAATTTGAAAATATATTTTTTTGTATTGGAAAATGTCAAAAATTTAAGAACAATTACGTGGAAAATTCAACAAAAAAATATTTTTTTCAAACTATCGACGCAGGAAATTATAAAAGAATAAATTTCGACACCCGTTTTTTGGTTGGAAACTGTCAAAGAAAAAAATCACGTTTTTAATTCGACGTGGGAAATTAAAAAAAAAACAACAATTTCCAAAAGCTATAAATTTACATCTTTTGTCGAAAAGTGTCAAAACTTAAAATAATCCAAAAATTTTGAAAACTCGACTTCTTTAGTGGAAAACATCAAAAATTTAAAAAACCGTTTTTTTTTTAATTGAAATACGTAGAATATGTTGAATACTTAATAAGGCCGAAATCTTGCATGCTTAACTTAATTGGATATGATACATATTTCATATATAAATTCTCAAACTCAACTCAAAAAAGCTTTATTGTCAATATAAGCATATTGTCGGCATGGAACGGTGGCATGGTGATGGCTTCATTATTTAAACATATATCATTTGTATTACATTTAAAATTAAGAATATTTATTTTGGAAAGATTAAATGTCAAAAAATTTACATCACACCAGTCTTTTATTTTTAACAAATCTGCACGTATATTGGCCTCCATTTGAGAAACATCAGAGTCGTGCCAGAGGATGGTGGTATCATCGGCAAACAATGTAAATTTGCCAGTTACCTGCAGTTGTGGCAGATCGTTCACATAAATGAGAAAAAGTAAAGGACCAAGTACTGATCCTTGCGGAACACCGACATTTATATTAAGTTCCTTAGAGATACCACCATTAAATTTGACAGCCTGGACACGAGTTGATAAGTAGGAACGAAACCACTCAAGGGCAGTTCCTCTGAAACCATAGAGCTCCAGTTGCATCAGCAGCACTCTGTGATTCACGCAGTCAAATGCCTTGGACAAGTCACGGAATACCGCTGCTGCAACTTCACCAACATTCAGTCGTTTGTACAGGGGCTCTAGAAAGCTCAAGATAGCATCATTTGTGCTCACAGACTCACGAAAGCCAAACTGCTGAAGACTCAATAGGCCAAACCTATTTAAAAATGAAACCATCCTCACCTTAACGAGCCGTTCCACTATCTTGGCTAAAGTAGGCAATAACGCTATAGGTCTAAAGTTAGAAGAAGAGTCGCGATCGATTGTTTACCGACAGTTGTGCAGTGTGCATATTACACTTTTGCGATTTGTTGCTGCTAAATTATGCATTATTTTAAAAGTTAATAATAGTTAATTATTGTTGCCAAACCTAAAAATGGATGATAGTAGTTTAGTGGTTAAAGGTAAGACATCTGATGGTTCAAGAAAAGGGAACAAACTATGTCTAAACAAGAAAAAGGAAAAAAATACGGTAAGTTTGAATATAAGTTTAGTAGGTTAGCGATAAAGTTGTTTTATATTCTTTATAAAATCCGTAAATCATAAACCTAATGCGGAAGATTTTTAAGTAAAGTGCAAGCATTTAAAAACTGCGCTTCATTGCCATGAAGTTACTACAGAAGACTATCGATAATAAAATATCTCACCTGATTGAATTAAAGCAACCTAAAAGAAAAAAAATGAAGAGACATTAAAAAATAAATGCCAAGCAATTAGGCTAAATTTTAATATTTTAAATAAAAACTCCGAGAGTGTGCCAAAAAATTTTTTCAACTGCTTGGAAGATTTCGAAACATCCTTACTATAGGCAAAAAAACGCAGATGGGCAGATAATTGAAAAGAGACGGTGATCGAAGAAATAAAAAATATATTTAGCGAAAAAACTGCACCAGTCATTATAATCATCAGAAATCAAAGAGACTTTACCTCTCATCAGATTTAAGCATAGCGAAACTATCAAGACTTTATAATGACTCTCTTGAGCTGAATTTAAATATGTTTCGTCGAAATTTTGGCTTTGAAAATCCTGCAACAGATGTATACAGTCTATGTACACACTTAAAAAATACAACTACATCCACAAATAATGCAGCTTTGAAAGGAAAAGCAGAAAATATTTTAAGAGAAAGCCCTGAAATGGGCCCTCATAAAAATGATTGTTATGAGGTCTAACTTAAAAAACTAATATATGAATGCTTGTAATATATATTTTTTTATTTATTCAACAATTGCTAAAGCGCCTTTTACATAAAGAAAACTATACTAATTTTTTAAAAAATATACCAAAGTTAAGCTTCATAAAAATGTATCCAAAAAATCAAGTATTTGAGAAAAAAATTATTTTTTTTATTTAATTTAGCGAAAACTGCTCCAGATTCGCACTTAAAGAAATTGTACTTAAATCGATTTTTTATTTATTAATTATCTAATTATGCTCAAATTAATTGAAATTTTATTAAGATTAGCATAACTGGACCTACAAAGGATTATCAGATATACAACCTTCATGTGAAATTAACCACAAATATGATTTAAATTTTTTAGCTCCAATTTTTTTGTTTATTGTTTGCTTACACCTAAAAAAATTTAAATTAAATTAACATTTTGAGCTAAATTTTAAAAGATGCATAATTTAATTGTATATGATATACTCCTCATATATGTAGAATCTAATATGGTTCGTCTGAAAAACATCATATTGTATTTTTACTTAATTATAATTTTTTTCATTGAAAACCAATGTTCAGAAAAATATAATTATTATAAAATATTAAGATTTCACATGAAACTATACGGAATATAACTTAGTTTAGGTATTAAAATGTATATAGGACCAAAAAATGATTTATTTTAAAAATAAAATATTAATTACTATACAAAGTGATTTTTTTTAATAATTAAAAAAACAAAAAGTCCAAGTAAAATTGAAATTTATTTTTTACGTTTTTCAGACTTTCGAAGTAATTTTCTTTATTTTCCAGGCATTTGACGCCATATTTGTATCTTCCTAGGAAAGGAAATAATTTTCCAAGTTTTTCGGAATTTTTTCATTTCATTTTAGACCCTTGACGTGTTTTTTATCTTTTTCCCAAATCTGGAATTTATTTTTTACCTTTTTCAGACTTTCGAAGTAATTTTCTTTATTTTCCAGGCATTTGACGCCATATTTGTATCTTCCTAGGAAAGGAAATAATTTTCCAAGTTTTTCGGAATTTTTTCATTTCATTTTAGACCCTTGACGTGTTTTTTATCTTTTTCCCAAATCTGGAATTTATTTTTTACCTTTTTCAGACTTTCGAAGTAATTTTCTTTATCTTCCAGGCATTTGACGCCGTATTTATACATTCCATTAAAAGAAAATAATTTTTCATGTTATTTAGATTTGCGACGTATTTTTTCATTTTATTTCACACCCTTGACGTTTTTTTTTATCTTTTTCCTAAAAGTTGAATTTATTTTTTACCTAAAGTAAGTTTTTTTATTTTCGAGGCATTTGACGCCGTATTTATATATTCCACTAAAAGAAAATGATTTTCCATGTTTTCGGGACTTGTGACGTATTTTTTCATTTCATTTCAGACCCTTGACCCTTGAAACTAAAAAAAATTTATAACTTAATTAGATCTAATGTACAATTTATTTAAAAATAAAATTTATAATTTATATGGTTTTTTTTGGCAGTTCAGGTACTAAAAGGGTGCATTTATTGACGTTTTTTTTAAAAAGAATAAATTTAATAGTTGGTTAACGGTTAAAATGTACTTCTTCTGTAATAAGAGACAAGTTTTATGGTTATTTCGGCGACTATCTTATAAAAGTTTTTTCACAGTTACGAAGGGTTTTATTAAAATAGGTATGTGCAAATGAATTTTAGGCTTTATGTGACTAATAAACCACAATTTTAAGGCTATTTTAACCCTTACTGATTCCTTTAGTAAAAATATATTAAATTCAAATTGTGAAGACTTTTATGCAACGAAGCTTTATAGGTGAACAAAATAAACTACTTGTTTTACTAGTAGCATTTCTTTCATTTAAATATAGTGATACAAAAAAAGTTGTGCTTTGTTTGGTTTAATTGATTATTGACAAATTAAATAAATAACTAAATTCGTCATGAGTTTATTCAGAATTTCAAAAATTAGGCTGAAAATTACAAAATGTGTGTTTAAGGTAATGTGACGCACTTTTTATATAGCCTAAAGGTTTATTTGAGAAAAAATAATGCATAATTTAATGATACATGATTCACTTTTTTTTATATAAAATCATATTATACTGACATGTATTAAGTAAAAAAAAGAAAACACGTTTTTAACCTTCCCGGCCACCAAAACAAGCGACAAAAACAAAACTTATTATTCATCCGGTGGCAACCTTGACCCGATTTATACTCAAAAACACCGATAATCTAACCTAAAAATAGAAATGAGTTTTTACATAATATATATATTATGCGAACGTGCTAATTAAATTGGCAAACCCTTCCTTCTTCTTCTTTTTTTTTAATATTATTTGTGGGCGTGAACAGGTGTGTATAATACCCTTTAATTTCGGACGTTTAAGTATTGGTTTCGCTTATAGACCTAAATTTTTTGAATAACAAACAGGTAGTTTTTAAATGGGGGCTAATGCGTTAACAATGGGTCGGAATCGAGAGCAAAATCTGATCTTTGGTCCGGATGGGGGGTAAATAAATATTGGTCGGTGATTTATTGTGAAATCGGACTAATTATTATAGGGGTGTAGTAGTTGACTTTTGTCAATGGGGGTTGGCTACCGGATTTTATTTTCTCTTGGTTAAAAGGATGAGGTTTTTTATTGTGACGTACGTTTATGTTCGATTTAATAAGTTTTTTTGATTTTATATTTAATTAAATGCCTTTGAACAATTAAATAAATTACTTAAATAAGGTTTGTTTTCTTTGGGCAAACGTGGTTTTTATTTAAAATTTTGTTTGAATTTTTTACTTTTTTCAGATTTTCGGACTAATTTTCTATATTTTCCAGGTATTTGATGCCATATTTGTATCTTCCTGGAAAAGGAAATAATTTTTCATGTTTTTCGGACTTGTGACGTATTTGCTCATTTCATTTTAGACCCTTGACGTATTTTTTACCTTTTTCCTAAAACTGAAATATATTTTTTACGTTTTGAGACTTTCGGAGTAATTTTCTATATTTTCCAGGCATTTGACGCCAATGTTGCATGTTTTTCAGACCTTTGAGGTAATTTTTTGTTCCCTTTCAGACATCTGACGTGCTTTTTGATTATAATTTTATCATTTTTTTGAATAATTTACGATACATTTTGTTTTAAATAGTCCCTATAAAAAAATATGCAAAACTTTAATAATTTTCACACGGATAAGTTTTTTGAGAGTATAGTTTTTTTAATCAAAAAAAAAATGTTGGATAAATAAATAAAAACCCTTATAATTAATATTCATTTATTAACGTAAGCCTCATTTTAGAGTATATAAATTTGTATACAAAATGTGTATCGGGTCGAATTAAGTTATGCATTACCTATAAGGTTTTTAGTATGTAAAGTAATAATATAGAGTAATATAAAGTAGTAATAAATAAATAAAAACCCTTATAATTAATATACATTTATTAACGTAAGCCTCATTTTAGAGTATATAAATTTGTATACAAAAATGTGTATCGGGTCGAATTAAGTTATGCATTACCTATAAGGTTTTTAGTAAGGATTTTTAGTATGTAAATACCTGGTCAAGAGAAAAGATGTATTACTAAGGTAGCAAATCTTGATTTAGGTGTCGATTATTTTATGTAATCGATAACTATAAATTAAAAATAAATATATACTGCATGATTTTTTTTATGAGACTAATGTGATATTTTATAGAAATCTAATCTAAGAAAACTGTATACTTGTTAAAATTGTATTTTTAAGAATTTCTATTGAATTCTAAGGACTTAAAGAAGATATTCTACCAACTTTTTGTTTTCTGATAATAATAATTCAAATAGAAGAAATTTATCTTGACGAAATTTAAAACAAATTTTAAGTTTGTATCCAGAATTTAAGACCGTTTTAAAATTTCTTCCAGGAATTTAAAATTAATTAAGTAAATTTTTCATTCCAGGCATTCGAAGCTATTTTAATGTTTTTTTCTTCCTGATTTTTAAAAATTTAATTTTTTATGCTATTGTAATTTTTTTGTCCCTCATTTGTTATTCTGAGGTAATTTTTTCGATCTTTCAGACTATTTTTCTCTTCATTCATAATTCATAGGGACTCTTGTTATATTCCTTTTTTCTGAAGATATTTCATATAATATTTCAAGTAATTTCTATTTTTTTTTCAAACATTTAAACCGTTTTCCTGATATTCCATACTATTGGAATTTTTCTGCATATTTAAAAACTTGTATACCGTACTTTTTCTGAACTTCCAGGCAAGTTTTCTCTTATTTTGTTTTTTCTCTGGACTATTAGAGAGAAAGAATTCTTGTTATATTCATAATTTAATTTACCACACAGTGAAATAGTGCATAAATCCCTTATTTCTATTTAAACCAGGTAGTAACACAATTACATTTCTTAAATATAACATCTTCTGATTTTAGGTAATAAAATAATGATATTTCATTAAATACAGACCTCAACTGCCTCGAAGAATAAATTCATTATCTTCATATATTCCAGGCAGATTCTTCTGATTTCAGGCAATAAAATAATGAATTGTGAATTTTCTTTAATTCTACACTTAATTGTCTGGAAAAAATACATTCATTATTTTTGGACAGTGAATTTTCTTCCAGTTTTCCATTGCAATTCTTTCTACTGATAAGAAGTATAAATTTAATGTTTCTTTTATTCCAAGCAGTAAAATAATAATTGTCTTTAAATTTCAGGTTTCAACAGCCTGGAAAAATAAAATTCATTATTTTCAAATGTATATTTCAGGCAAATACTGCATAATTTCAGGCAGTAAAATAATAAATTATGAATTTTCTTTAATTCTAGCCTTAACTGCTTGAAAAAATTAATTTTTTATTTTTATATATTCCAAACAGTTAAACAGTGAATTTTCTTGTATCGATTTCAGAAAATATTCCTCATTTTAGGCACTGAAACAATGAATTATAAATTTTCATTAATTCTAGACTTAATTGTCTGAAAAAAATAGATTCATTATTCTTGGACAGTGAATTTTCTTCCATTTTTCCATTGCACTTCTTTCTACTGCTGAGAAGAATAAATGTATTGTTTTTTTCATTCCAAGCAGTTAAATAATAATTGTCTTTAAATTTCAGGCTTCAACAGCCTGGAAAAATAAAATTCATTATTTTCGAATGCATATTTGAGGCAAATACTGCGTGATTTCAGGCAGTAAATTAATGAATTATGAGGTTTCCTTAATTCTAGCCTTAACTGCTTGAAAAAATTAGTTTTTTATTTTTATATATTCCAAACAGTTAAACAGTGAATTTTCTTGTATCGATTCCAGAAAATATTCCTCATTTTAGGCACCGAAACAATGAATTATAAATTTTCATTAATTTTAGACTTAATTATCTAGAAAAAACACATTCATTATTTTTGGACAGTGAATTTTCTTCCAGTTTTCCATTGCACTTCTTTCTACTGATAAGAAGTATAAATTTAATGTTTCTTTAATTCCAAGCAGTTAAATAATTATTGTTTTTAAATTTCAGACTTCAACAGCCTGGAAAAATAAAATTCATTATTTTCAAATGTATATTTCAGGCAAATACTGCATGATTTCAGACAGCTAAATAATGAATTATGAGTTTTCCTTAATTCTAGCCTTAACTGCTTGAAAAAATAAATTCCTTATTTTTATATATTCCAAACAGTTGCACAGTGAATTTTCTTCAATTTTTCCAAAGCCATTTCCTTCGACTGTTAATAAAAATAAATTTAACGTTTCTTTTATTCCAAGCAGTAAAATAATAATTGTCTTTAAATTTCAGGCTTCAACAGCCTGGAAAAATAAAATTCATTATTCTCGAATGTATATTTTAGGCAAATACTGTATGATTTCAGGCAGTAAAATAATGAATTATGAATTTTCCTTAATTCTAGCCTTAACTGCCTGAAAAAATTACTTTTTTATTTTTATATATTGCAAACAGTTAAACAGTGAATTTTCTTGTATCGATTCCAGGAAACATTCCCCATTTTAGGCATTGAAATAATGAATTATAAATTTTCATTAATTCTAGACTTAATTGTCTGAAAAAAATAGATTCATTATTCTTGGACAGTGAATTTTGTTCCATTTTTCCATTGCACTTCTTTCTACTGCTGAGAAGAATAAATGTATTGTTTTTTTCATTCCAAGCAGTTAAATAATAATTGTCTTTAAATTTCAGGCTTCAACAGCCTGGAAAAATAAAATTCATTATTTTCAAATGTATATTTCAGGCAAATACTGCATAATTTCAGGCAGTAAAATAATAAATTATGAATTTTCTTTAATTCTAGCCTTAACTGCTTGAAAAAATTAATTTTTTATTTTTATATATTCCAAACAGTTAAACAGTGAATTTTCTTGTATCGATTCCAGGAAACATTCCCCATTTTAGGCATTGAAACAATGAATTATAAGTTTTCATTAATTCTAGACTTAATTGTCTAGAAAAAATACATTCATTATTTTTGGACAGTGAATTTTCTTTCATTTTTTCATTGCATTTCTTTCTACTGCAAAGAAGTATAAATTTAATGTTTCTTTTATTCCAAGCAGTTAAATAATGATTGTTTTGAATTGCAGACTTCAACTGCCTGGAAAAATAAAATTCATTATTTTCGAATGCATATTTGAGGCAAATACTGCGTGGTTTCAGGCAATAAATTAATGAATTATGAGGTTTCCTTAATTCTAGCCTTAACTGCTTGAAAAAATTAATTTTTTATTTTTATATATTCCAAACAGTTAAACAGTGAATTTTCTTGTATCAATTCCAGGAAACATTCCCCATTTTAGGCATTGAAACAATGAATTATAAGTTTTCATTAATTCTAGACTTAATTGTCTAGAAAAAATACATTCATTATTTTTGGACAGTGAATTTTCTTTCATTTTTTCATTGCATTTCTTTCTACTGCAAAGAAGTATAAATTTAATGTTTATTTTATTCCAAGCAGTTAAATAATGATTGTTTTGAATTTCAGACTTCAACTGCCTGGAAAAATAAAATTCATTATTTTCGAATGTATATTTCAGGCAAATAATTCATGATTTTAGGCAGTAAAATAATAAATTATGAGTTTTCCTTAATTCTAGCCTTAACTGCTTGAAAAAATAAATTCCAAACAGTTGGACAGTGAATTTTCTTTAATTTTTTCATTCCATTTCCTTCGACTGTTAATAAGAATAAATTTAACGTTTCTTTTATTCCAAGCAATTTAATAATTGTCTTTAAATTTCAGGCTTCAACTGCCTGAAAAAATAAAATTCATTATTTTCGAATGTATATTTCAGGCAAATACTGCATGACTTCAGGCAGTTAAATAATGAATTCTGAGTTTTTCTTTAATTTTAGCCTCAACTGCTTGAAAAAATTAATTCCTTATTTTTATATATTCCAAATAGTTAAACAGTGAATTTTCTTGTACCGATTTCAGAAAATATTCCTCATTTTAGGCACTGAAACAATGAATTATTAATTTTCATTAATTCCAGACTTAATTGTCTGGAGAAAATACGTTCATTATTTTTGGACAGTGAATTTTCTTCCATTTTTCCATTGCATTTCTTTTTACTGCTAAGAAGAATAAATTTATTGTTTTTTTTTATTCCAAGCAGTTAAAAAATGATTGTCTTTAAATTTCAGACTTCAACTGCCTGGAAAAATAAAATTCATTTTATTCGAACGTACAGTCAAAATGAAACTCATACACCTAAGGTTTCCCTTACCTTCTGTACAAATAAGGTGCAAAATATTTGCAACTATATATATCTGCAATCAGCATAAAATGTTAAAGTTGTTGAGCAAAAATATGCTGAGCATAAAAAAGTATAAGAGATAAGAAAATGTTAAGCAAGCTTGCGTTAGCTAGTTAAATCTGTGATATTATTTATAGTTAGCACTTGGTATTAAGAGCATCTGGTTACTTTTAACACTCCTGTATAATTTTTAATTGAGTTTAATTAATTTTTTGTCCTTCTTTTACCATATGGGGCGTGGACAAACAAGCGTTATAGAACGCAAATTAATTATACAACATTAAAAAGATGGAAAATCATTGCGACAAATTTCCAAAATGTTTTGTAGGCCGCACTCTACCGTGCAAGGAGTTGTGGATCGTTATAAAAGTGAAAATAGAATATCAAATAAAGTAAGGAAAAGCCCTCGAAAAATGTTTAATTCGTACGACGAACGTCGGATCCTCAGGAAAGTTGCGGAAAACCCGAAAATATCTGCACCGAAGTTGGCAAAAGAAATTGAGAAATATTTACGAAAAACATAGTTAGTCCTCAAACAGCCAGAAATTTTCAAAAAAAAAATTATATTTACAGTAGAGTGGCTCGAAGAAAACCTTGGATAAGTAAGGTACATAAAATCAAGAGGTTAAGCTTTGCTGAAGAACACAGAGACAAAGACTTTTTATTTTGGAGGGACGTAATTTTTACAGATGAGAGTAAATGTTGTATTTTCGGATCAGATGGACAACAACGGGTGTGGAGAAAGCCCAATGAATCTCTCAAAGAACAAAATCTACGAGCAAAGCACGGAGGTGGTTCAGTCATGGTCTGGGAGTGTATGTCAGCTGCAGGTCCTGGAAATCTACATTTTATAGAGGCTATAATGGATCAGAACATGTATTTGGATATACTACAGCGCCCGAAAATTTCGAATTGAAAAAAAATTTAAATTCTACCAGGACAATGATCCAAAGCATAAGGCACAGAAAGTAAAGAATTGGTTGCTCCATAACTGTCCAAAAATACTCTAAACTCCACCGCAAAGTCCAGATATTAATGTCATTGAAAACTTATGGTCACATTTGAAAGTTGCTATAAGGAACCATGAAATTTCAAACAAAGAGCAATTAAAAGAAGTGATTCAAGAAGAATGGTCCAAAATATCACCCGAATATTGTGAAAAATTGGTGCGATCAATGCCCAATCGTTTGGCAGATAAAGGACTACCAACAAAATATTAATCTCTTTTTTATGTTTTTTTTTCCTGTATATTTTTAATGGTGTACGAGTTTCATTTTGACCGACTGTATATTTCAGGCAGTAAAATAATAAATTATGAATTTTCCTTAATTCTAGCCTTAACTGCTTGAAAAAATAAATTCCTTATTTTTATATATTCCAAACAGTCGGACAGTGAATTTTCTTCAATTTTTCCAAAGCCATTTCCTTCGACTGTTAATAAAAATAAATTTAACGTTTCTTTTATTCCAAGCAGTAAAATAATAATTGTCTTTAAATTTCAGGCTTCAACTGCCTGGAAAAATGAAATTCATTATTTTCGAATGCATATTTGAGGCAAATACTGCATGATTTCAGGCAGTAAATTAATGAATTATGAGGTTTCCTTAATTCTAGCCTTAACTGCTTGAAAAAATTAATTTTTTATTTTTATATATTCCAAACAGTTAAACAGTGAATTTTCTTGTATCGATTCCAGAAAATATTCCTCATTTCAGGCACTGAAACAATGAATTATAAATTTTCATTAATTTTAGACTTAATTGTCTGGAAAAAAAACATTCATTATTTTTGGACAGTGAATTTTCTTCCATTTTTCCATTGCACTTCTTTCTACTGCTAAGAAGAATAAATTTTATATTTCTTTTATTAGAAGCAGTTAAATAATTATTGTTTTAAATTTTAGGCTTCAACTGCCTGGAAAAATAAAATTCATTATTTTCAAATGTATATTTCAGGCAAATATTGCATAATTTCAGGCAGTAAAATAATAAATTATGAATTTTCCTTAATTCTAGCCTTAACTGCTTAAAAAAATAAATTCCTTATTTTTATATATTCCAAACAGTTGCATAGTGAATTTTCTTCAATTTTTCCATGCCATTTCCTTCGACAGTTAATAAAAATAAATTTAACGTTTCTTTTATTCCAAGCAGTTAAATAATTATTGTTTTAAATTTCAGGCTTCAACTGCCTGGAAAAATAAAATTCATTATTCTCGAATGTATATTTCAGGCAAATACTGCATGATTTCAGACAGTTAAATAATGAATTTTCCTTAATTCTAGCCTTAACTGCTTAAAAAAATAAATTCCTTCTTTTTATATATATTTCAACCAGTTGGATGGACAGTTAATTTTTTAATGCCATTTCCTTTGACTGTTAAGGAGAATAAATTTAACGTTTCTCTTATTAGAAGCCGTTAAATAATTATTGGTTTTAAATTTTAGGCTTCAACTGCCTGGAAGAATATATTCATTCTTTATTCCTGATTACATGCAGAACAAATAACGAATTTTGATTTTTCTTTCATTCCAGGCTTTGACTGCCTGGAAAAATGAATTTATTATTTTTGTGTGTTCCAAGTGGTTGGGCAATGATTTTTTTTAAATGCCCAATAACCGACCATTAATTTTTTTTTTAATTCAAATAATTCACCCTTTTACCACCTAACGTGCTAAAAAAAAATCATGTGAATTAAGGTTTTTTAAAACACTATTAATAAAGGTTAAACAAAAATTGTGCGCAATAAAACTTGCCTGAAAAAATGATCAAAACTTTAAACTTTTATTCTCTAAAAAGAGAATTTTTTAACCCTAAATTGACCATTAAATTCACCCTTTGACTACCTGGGCCTGGAACGTATGTTAAATATGAAAAACGCCGCCACAGTTTTATTAGATATGGCCAATAAATAAGAAAAAAATTATAATTCTATTTGTGTATACCTCGAAGAGCTTCAAAAGGGTAAAAGCTGATTTTTTTAATTACATTTTTGAAGTAAATAACTGACTTAGTATTACCCTGAAAAAAAAACATAATTTTTAAGTAATTTAAAATTTTCCCTTATGTACCCAATCCATATATCTAATAAGCCCTAATTCTCAATATAGTTATTTCAATAACTAATTTACCAGATAAAACTAAAACAGCTAAATTTCTAAAAATCCACCCCTTTTACTACCTGAACCGCTATAAAAAAAAAAACACGTAATTAAACGATAAAAAAAACACCTTTCGTTAAATAACCCTCCATAAATCCCTTTTTAATAAATAAATAATAATCGAAAAGGACCGCAAATAATTCATCCCCTCTACGGCGGCGCATATCTTCGCGCCAACTTCTGAATAAATAGTCAAAAGGGTTGGCGGGAGGGGGATGGAGGAGGTAAAGGCGGGACTTCTCTAGGGGTAGGTAGTCTTTTTTTTTTTTAATTTTTTTGTTGTCAATTGACGGTTAGTCCCGATAGTGTTCTATCAATCGTCGGTCTAGGAGCACGCAAGTAGGATAAATATCGTAGTGGTGTAAAATGCGTCGGTCGTGGCGGTTTTTCCGACCGTGTTTTTGTTGAAAGTTTTCTTTGAAAGTGGGTGTTTTTCATCGGGGGTTGAAACTGGCGTTTTTATGTGAAGGTTAGTTAGTATAAGTCTAATGTCAGAGGGGTTTTGTGGTCAATAAGAATCTTTCAATACCCTAATAATTGTAATAATAGTAACCCTTTATTTAGTAGAAAAAAAATAGAACATACATACAAAGTTAAGATAATTCAAACAAAAAAATTACGTTTTTTTGTATATGTTCTTTTAGCTAATTAATATGTCGGTATTAAAAATTGCTTTAACGTGGATCTATTTTCACGACAGCTTTAGCAAAAAACAAATAGAATTCACAAAAATCTAAATGTTAAAAAAAAATTATTTTTATTTATTTGGGATATTTTTTTGACTGAAGATGTGTAAAAAATTGCCTGTTTTGAAAGAAAAAATAGGTTAAATCGCATTGGCACCATAATAATTAAAATCATTTTTTTGAGTTAATATATATTCAAAATTGACCATTTCATCAGGTTTTTGTATAGAAAATAAGCCTAAATATATAAAAATTAAACGTAAAAATATTGAATTTTTTTCGGCTATATAACAATTTATTTCTTTCTGAATTATTGCCCAAATTATATTAAATTTATAATTTTCTTACTTTATTTGTTGTGTTGTATGTATACATCCCTATCTCAGTCTAAAAATTCGACGAGGATGGAAATACAATGATATTTTTCGAGTATAATGAATTTAAAATGAAAAATAATTTTTTGAAAATTGGCTTTATAAAGATCCAACCATATAACGAAAATGTAATTAAAAAAAGGCAAAAAAATACAAAATTAAAAAAAAAAACATATTTCTTGTTTCAACTGAAATAATGTTAGAAAATTCAAATTTTTGGGTTAAATGTTGTTAAAAATTAATATTATTTTTGTTTATTTATTTTTTTGGCGGTGTTAAATTTTTATGTAAAATGTTTGTATATAAATATCATGTATGTAAGTGATTTTATATAATATGCATCAGCATTTTAGCACTTCTGACATAAAGGTGATGCTAGTAAATTTTATATAATATAAAGAAATTCCTATTGAATTCAAAAATGATATTTGTGTCTCAAAATTCAAAATGGCGGACACGAAATGGCGGCCGACTTGTATTAATAAAACAGCGTTTTGATGTTAATGCTGGGTCGCTGGAATCGAAAATTTGACTTATTTTTCAAAATTAAAAATGGCAAACACAAAATGGCGACCGACTTGTATTAAAAAAATAACGTTTCGAATTAAAATCAACTTTTTTTACGTTTTCGGAGTCGCTAAGTTAAAAAATTTGATTTATTTAAAAAAATTCAAAATGGCAGGCACAAAATGGCGGCTGACTTGTAAAAAAAAAACAACGTTTTAATGTTAATTCTGGATCGCTGAGTTTTAAAATTTCATTTATTTAAAAAAAATTAAAAATGGCGGACACAAAATGGCGACCGACTTGAATAAAAAAAAATAGCGTTTTGAATTAAAGTCAACTTCTCTTTACGTTTTCACTGTCATGAATCACTGTCGGTGTCACTGAATTCAGAAATGATATTCGTTTGTCAAAATTCAAAATGGCGGACGCAAAATGGCGGCCGACGTACTTATTCCGTTTTATTGTTAAATCAACTTTCATTGAATTGATTTCTTGGGTCGCCGAATTCAAAAATGATATTCGTTTGTCAAAATTCAAAATGGCGGACGCAAAATGGCGACAGACTTGTATAAAGAGAATAGCTTTTCGAATTAAAATCAACTTTCCTGTACGTTTTCGGGGTCGCTAAATTCGAAAATTTGATTTATTTTATAAAAATTCAAAATGGCGGGCACAAAATGGCGACCGATTCTTATAAAAAAAATGCGTTTTATTGTTAAATCAACTTTCATTTACATTTCTTGGATCGCCCAATTTAAAAACGATATTCGTTTGTCAAAATTCAAAATGGCGGGCACAAAATGGCGGCCTATTCTTATAAAAAAATAGCGTTTTATTATTAAATAATCAACTTTTATTTACATTTCTTGGGTTGTCGAATTCAAAAATGATATTCATTTGTCAAAATTTAAAATGGCGGACGCAAAATGGCGACCGACTTGTATAAAAAAATAACGTTTTGAATTAAAATCAACTTTCCTTTACGTTTTCGGAGTCGCTGAGTTAAAAAGTTGACTTATTTTTTCAAGTTCAAAATGGCGGGCACAAAATGGCGGCCGATTCTTATAAAAAAACAGCGTTTTATTGTTAAATCAACTTTTATTTACATTTCTTGGGTCGCCGAATTCAAAACTGATATTCGTTTGTCAGAATTCAAAATGGCGGACGCAAAATGGAGGCCGACTTGTATAAAGACAATAGCTTTTCGAATTAAGATCAACTTTCCTGTATGTTTTCGGGTCGCTAAATTCGAAAATTTGATTTATTTTAAAAAAAATTTGAAATGGCGGCCGATTCGTATAAAAAACAGCGTTTTAATGTTTAATTAACTTTTATTTACGTTTTCTGGGTCATTGAATTTGAAAATGATATTCATTTCTTAAAATTAAAAATGGCGGGCACAAAATGGCGACCGACTTGTATAAAAAAAAAGAACGTTCTGAATTAAAATCAACTTTCCTTTACATTTTCGGAGTCTCTGAATCAAAAAATTTGATTTATTTATTTTAATTCAAAATGGCGGGCACAAAATGGTGGCCAAATCATATAAAAAAATAACGTTTTGAATTAAAATCAACTTTACGTTTTCGAGGTCTCTGAATCAAAAAATTTGATTTATTTTTTGAAGTTCAAAATGGCGGGCACAAAATGGAGGCGGACTCGTATTAAAAAAAAGGCGTTTTAATGTTTAATTAACTTTTATTCAAAATGGCGGGCACAAAATGGCGGCCGACTTGTATAAAAAAAAAATAACCTTTCAAATTAAAATCAACTTCTCTTAACGTTTTCGGAGTCGCTGAGTTAAAAAATTTGACTTATTTTTTGAAGTTCAAAATGGCGGGTACAAAATGGCGTCCGACTTGTATTAAAAAAAAGCGTTTTAATGTTTAATCAACTTTTATTTACGTTGTCTGGGTGGTCAAACTGGACAACATATAATTATCCATTTTTTTTTTATTAAAAATGGCGGACACAAAATGGCGACCGACTTGTATAAAAAAAAAATAACGTTCTGAATTAAAATCAATTTTCCTTTACGTTTTCGGGGTCTCTAAATCAAAAAATTTGATTTATTTTTTGAAATTCAAAATGGCGGCCACAAAATGGCGGCCGACTCGTATAAAAAACAGCGTTTTAATGTTTAATTAACTTTTATTTACGTTTTCTGATAAAATGATATTTATTTTTTTAAATTCAAAATGGCGGAAACAAAATGGTGGAATTTTTTGCAAAAAAAAACAGTTTGTATTGTATTGTAACCAGTATTTTATTATTAAATTTGACCAACAACTATCTTACAACAATAATTTCAATCTTATGAACAGTTGTCATCATCGTCGCATGGGGTCAATTAAAATTTAAACTTTTCCCTGAAGAAGGCCTAATATAGGCCGAAACGTTGGCAATAAAAGGAAAAAGTTTTGATGAGATGCTTGGATTTGAATTGACCCCTAATCCAATTTAACCCTTAAAAATTAAACTGAGTCACTAAACCAACACGCAACATTTTTTTGATTATTGCATTATGTCGATTATTTCATCAAAAATACAAAATTTTCCGAAATTCGTTGTTTTTATATTTAATTAAAATGAAATGTGTGTCCAATAATTTATATATAAAATTTTCTATTAATCATTTTTGCCCAGACGCTGGAAAACCAAAAAAAAAACTTTATACACAAAAAACGCATTTTTAAAATATTTATACAAAAAAGAAAATCAATTTTTGGGTAAAATTCTTAGGCGATCAACGTCAAAATTTCCCAAAATTATAGAAAAAGCGATTTTAGTTATACCCTGAAATGGATCTTTAGGAATCTAAAAATTAAATTTTTTAACAATTTTTCTCATTTTCTTTATTAAATACGTCCAGAATCATCTTAAAATTCCAAGTTTCTTACGTAATCAGCCTTTATTACTCCCAGACAATTGAGACAATAAACATTTCAGGCAATTTGGGGTTTTGGAAATCTATAGGGTTGAAACAACACAGTTTCAAATGCCTGGACGAATTAAATTATTCTTCTTCTTCTTCTTCTTATCGCGAAAATGTTGATCATTTCATGAACAATTGCGAGCCGTTTCCTCATTTTCAGCCCGCACTATTGATTTTTCAAAATACGGCGATAAATACTTGCGAAATATTTTTCCGCGATAAGAATTTTATTACGCATCTCACATCTATGGCAAAAACATTGACTCTTATAATTTCATGTAAATAAATACGCATCAGTGGCAGGTCATTTTTTTCATCAGGCCTAATTAGACTTAGACGTTATTGAATTACCCTTAGAGAATACAAACCCATTTTTCTCCCTTAAAGCACGACCACAATAGACCAGATTATTCTTGGTCATTTAAGCCACCACTTGCGCACTTTGACCTCTTATATCAACCACTCGTACACAAGCATTTAGCACATAATGGATTTTTAATTGTTTTTACCAATAATAGTTTTTCGTCTGTACGGGCGACACGTTGCGAAAAGATGCCGGATGTCATTTGCAGTCAGGAATTTTGTTTTTCTTACATACGTTTTACACCACCTAAGGAAGCCGATTACGTATTTCATTTAAATATAAATAAATTATAGGAAAATTACAATTTGCGCTTTATTTGCCCGAGGTTTGTGCGATAGTGCTTTTTGGTAAGGTGGTCTTCTTATGTATATATATATATATAAAGTTTTTATTTACATAATAATAGTAGATAAGTCAAAGCATTTAGTTCCATAATGTTATGTATTTATTAAGTATGTATTTTTTTGGTTATTTATCTCATTTCCAGGCACTTTTGGTCCTTTTACTGACCAGTTCAAGTTCACTTCCAGCCTTTTAGGTACTACCAATAATCTTGTTTTAATTAATACACTTTCTCTGTTCTCTCTTAGAAGCTTTTAGGACACTTCAGGTATCCTCCTTCAACTCATACTAATAACTTTCTTTATCCTCTTCTATCCAGACCATATTTTCTTATTATATAAAAATATATATTATGTGTATAATTGAATTTATGTAACGTCCAATAGTAACTCACTTCCAAGCTTTTCAGCTTATATTTACCCTTTTTTTGGATTTCCATGAATTTTTCCCATAATTTTTTGTCACTCCCTGTATATGTTTTTGAAAAATCCTGAAATCCAATGTCCAATGAAATTAATTTAAGAATATTTGTGAAATATCTCAAGCTTTTGGATTAAGCAAATTCCAGTTAAAAAAATAAATAAAATCCAATAGCCTTGTCTCAATTAAATTAATATAACATTAGACTGATGAAACCTAAGCAGGTGAAACTTTCCAATGTTGTACCCAATATATCAGTCTATATTTTTAGCAAATTTTAAAAAAATTAACTGACGCGTTATTGAGTAATGAATTTTTATATCTGACCAAAGTCCAGTTAAAAAAATTAAATAAATCCAAGAGCCTTGTCTCAATTAAATTGACATAACATTGAACTGGTGAAACCTAAGCAACTAAAACTTTCCAATATTATACCCAATATATCAGTCTATATTTTTAGTAAGTTAAAAAAAAAATAACTAAAGTATTATTGTGTTATGAATTTTTATATCTGACTAAAATCCAGTTAAAAAAAAAAATAAACCTAATAGCCTTGTCTCAATTAAATTGATATAACATTAGACTGATGAAACTTAAGCAGATGAAACTTTCCAATAGTGTACCCAATATATCAGTCTATATTTTAAGTAAGTTTTAAAAAAATTAACTAAAGCGTTATTGAGTAATGAATTTTTATATCTGATCAAAGTCCAGTTAAAAAAATTAAATAAATCCAAGAGCCTTGTCTTAATTAAATTGATATAAAATTAGACTGATGAAACCTAAGAAGCTGAAACTTTCCAATGTTGTACCCAATATATCAATCTAAATTTTTGGTAAGTTTTTAAAAAATTGACTAAAGCGTTATTGAGTTATGAATTTTTATATCTGATCAAAGTCCAGTTAAAAAAATTAAATAAATCCAAGAGCCTTGTCTCAATTAAATTGATATAACATTAGACTGATGAAACCTAAGTAAATGAAACTTTCCAATGTTGTACCCAATATATCAGTCTATATTTTTAGTAAGTTTTAAAAAAATTAACTAAAGCGTTATTGAGCAATGAATTTTTATATATAACCAAAGTCCAGTTAAAAAAAAATAAATAAATCCAAGAGCCTTGTCTCAATTAAATTGATATAACATTAGACTGATGAAACCTAAGCAAGTGAAACTTTCCAATATTGTACCCAATATATCATTCTATATTTTTAGTAGATTTAAAAAAAATTAACTAAAGCGTTATTGAGTAATGAATTTTTATATCTGACCAAAGTCCCGTTAAAAAATTTAAATAAATCCAAGAGCCTTGTCTCTATTAAATTGGCATAACATTAGACTGATGAAACCTAGAAAGGTGAAACTTTCCAATATTGTACCCAATATATTAGTTTATATTTTTAGTAAGTTTTAAAAAAATTAACTAAAGCGTTACTGAGTAATGAATTTTTATATCTGATCAAAGTCCAGTTAAAAAAATTAAATAAATCCAATAGCCTTGTCTCAATTAAATTGATATAACATTAGACTGATGAAACCTAAGCAGGTGAAACTTTCCAATATTGTACCCAATATATCAGTCTATATTTTTAGTAAGTTTAAAAAAAATTAACTAAATCGTTATTGAGTAATGAATTTTTATATCTGACCAAAGTCCAGTTAAAAAAAAAATAAATAAACCCAATAGCCTTGTCTCGATTAAATTGATATAACATTAGACTGATGAAACCTAAGCAGATAAAACTTTCCAATATTGTACCCAATATATCATTCTATATTTTTAGTAAGTTTAAAAAAAATTGACTAAAGCGTTATTGAGTTATGAATTTTTATAACTGACCAAAGTCCAGTTAAAAAAATTAAATAAATCCAAGAGTCTTGTCTCAATTAAATTGATATAACATTAGACTGATGAAACCTAGAAAGGTGAAACTTTCCAATATTGTACCCAATATATCAGTCTATATTTTAAGTAAGTTTAAAAAAAATTAACTAAAGCGTTATTGAGTTATGAATTTTTATATCTGACCAAAGTCCAGTTAAAAAAATTAAATAAATCCAATAGCCTTGTCTCAATTAAATTGATATAACATTAGACTGATGAAACTTAAGCAGATGAAACTTTCCAATAGTGTACCCAATATATCAATCTATATTTTTAGTAAGTTTAAAAAAAATTGACTAAAGCGTTATTGAGTTATGAATTTTTATATCTGACCAAAGTCCAGTTAAAAAAAATAAACAAATCCAAGAGCCTTGTCTCAATTAAATTGATATAACATTAGACTGATGAAACCTAAAAAGGTGAAACTTTCCAGTATTGTACCCAATATATCAGTCTATATTTTTAGTAAGTTTAAAAAAAATTGACTAAAGCGTTATTGAGTAATGAATTTTTATATCTGACCAAAGTCCAGTTAAAAAAATTAAATAAATCCAAGAGCCTTGTCTCAATTAAATTGATATAACATTAGACTGATGAAACCTAAGCAGATGAAACTTTCCAATAGTGTACCCAATATATCAGTCTATATTTTTAGTAAGTTTTAAAAAAATTAACTAAAGCATTATGGAGTAATGAATTTTTATATCTGACCAAAGTCCAGTTAAAAAAAATAAATAAAGCCAAGAGCCTTGTCTCAATTAAATTAATATAACATTAGACTGATCAAACCTAGAAAGGTGAAACTTTCCAATATTGTACCCAATATATCAGTCTATATTTTTAGTAAGTTTAAAAAAAATTAACCAAAGCGTTATTGAGTTATAAATTTTTAAATGTGACCAAATTCCAGTAAAAAAAATGAATCTAAAAAAACGAGACTTTCCAAGATGGAATTTTTTTTTCACAATTTTATTTTCACTCCTTGTACATATTTTTAAAAATCCTGAAATAGGTATCTAATGAAATTAATTTGAAAAAATATGCATATGAAATTACGGTCAAAAAATTTAAAAATCCCTTCTTGTTCCAGATATCACTGGTGGCTGTCCTCTCCATTAAAATGGCGCAATCGCAGCAGTTCTGCCTGCGATGGAACAACCACAGGACGAATCTGGTGTCGGTATTCGACGAACTGCTCCAGAACGAGGCCTTCACCGACGTCACGTTGGCCTGCGATGGCGGCAGCCCCATCAAGGCCCACAGGATGGTCCTGGCCGCCTGCTCCCCCTATTTCCAGGTAAGTCCACGGTTCCAGCTAAAGTACCAACCAGACTAGACTCACCTCGACTATTGTTTTAGAATCTTTTCACCGACTTACCGTGTAAACATCCTGTGGTAGTCCTAAAGGACGTGAAGTACTCAGAAATCAAGGCCATCCTAGAGTACATGTACCGGGGCGAAGTGAACGTAGCTCAAGACCAGCTGGCTGCTTTACTTAAGGTCGCCGAGGCTTTAAAAGTGAAAGGACTTGTCGAGGAAAATAGGTAAGTCATATAGTCTTACCAGTTGCCGCTAAGAGGTTGTAACAATTGAAACGTTTCAGGGCTTGCAAGACAGAATTGGATGATACTCCTCCCTTGGATCATTCGCCCTCGATATCGACCTCTAATCAAGTGCACTGCAGCAGTACGAACAGCTCCCCGTCCCACTCCAACAGCTCCCTGTACAAGAACCCCTACAGCCCATGCAATGACAGGAAGTCAATGGAGGCCAGGATGAATTTGCCTGCCATGTGGGCCTTGCCTACTATACCCTTGCCACCTCATACTGCAGCTGTGAGTATCCCAAAACTATGTTTGTCAATATTCGAAGAATATTGGTCAAATTTGTCTTTCAGGGGCCAACTCAGACTCACCCTCATCCGGCCATAGCGATGCACAGTGCTGCCTACGAATCAGCCGGCTCAGACATGTCCTTCAAACGTAAAAAGCTCAGCGGTATGATGCCACTACAACGTGATACGCCCATTTTAAGAACTGTCCTAGGACAAGGACAAGTGGACTCCACCCAACCCGTTAGCTTAGTGTGTCATCCTGATAGTGCCGAGATGCCCGAGAGAGACGAAAGGATTAAGGTACCATTATCCGTCTCTGTTTAATGAACGGTACTAACAAGAATCTTGTTGCTGTAGCATATGAAAAACGAACCCTCCGAAGACGCCCAGTCCCCGTACACGGACTTCACCGAGCGCGTAACGGACGAAGAAGAAAAATCCAAGTTGGCCATACCCTCGTCCTCGCCTCAATCTTTCGGTCAAGACATGCGCCCCGGTATTGCCACCTACGTGCCCTCCCAAAAGCCAGAATGGAAACGTTATAAGCAGTATACGAGGGATGACATAATGTCCGCCATTGCGGCCGTTAAGAATGGAATGTCCGCCCTGCAAGCTGCCAGGAAGTACGGGGTGCCCTCCAGAACCCTTTACGATAAAGTGAAGAAAATGGGAATCACCACCAACAGGCCGTTCAAACGGAGCAACGGGAACTCCGCGGCTTTCCCTTATAGCAGCGGGTCTCCTTACGGGAGCCATCTATCGGAGAGTGAGGAGATTATTAATAATAACAGTTCGCTGATGGAGTCGAGTGCTTTCTTGCAACGCGTGCTGGATAGTAGAGGAGGTACGTATGTCTTAGTAAAACGTGTCTTAAAGTGGACCGGTGGTTTGCGTCAGCGCATTTTTAATGTGAACCAACCTTAAGAAATAATTGACAGAACAGAAAGTAGACAGATCTCAGACAGTGAAAAGGTTTCTGCGTTTTATTTAATCAAATAATTTCTGTAAATCGATGCCGTTATGTCTCATATTCATGTAACCTAACTTCGCGGCGCAGAAAGGTAAATCGAGTTTCCCGCGCAACATTTTAACCAGTGGCACAAACGCACCACGCATGTGAAACAACCCTAAAAAACATATGACAGAACATGAATTAAGGTGAATTTTCAAGTACGCGTCGTGCGACAATACGAATATTACGGAGCTTCTTATTGGTCAGAAAAGACATTTTTTTTTCATTTAGTTGCTTCTCATACATCTGATGTCCGATGGACGTCAGTACGAAATTATTTGGCATTTGTCAATATTTTTGTTAGAGTTGGCTTCTCTTTCTTACTAGCCCTTAAAATTTTTGACTAAGCGTTCATAATTATAGCAGGCAATTATATCGTGGCGCAGAATTTCAGCTATTAACGTAATTGCATCGCTCATGTGAAACAACCTTACAAATAGATGACAGAGTGAAGGCCGGTACTATAAATATTTTTCAATAGTTTAACCTTAGCAATAAAATGTCTGCAATAAATGTTGCATCTCTTCTTCTTCGTCTTTGAGTCGTTATTAAGGCCCTGTGCTAATGTCAAAAACTATGAAAAATGGCGGCATTAGTAGTAGTAGTAGTAGTAGTCTCGAGGAGGTACTTTCGTTTTTTTTTCCGCCATCTATATGTCGAGGAATAGAAGCTTTTTCAGCGTTAGGTTATATTCAAACTTATTGTCAAAAACCAGGAGTTCCACCTGATAAAGTTAACTTTACAGTTTGAAGTTAACTGTGACATGTGACGTTATTCCACAAGTTAACTTTAAGTTATCTGTCAAGCATTACATTTTGCGCATTAATGCACGTTAAGGCGGATTCCCACTTATCCGCTCCACTTAGAATCCAGACAGTGCCTTGGCGAATTTTTTTCTGCAATTGGTTACGAAAAAAGTAAAATTTATTAATGACAACTTAACTATATTAATCAAAATTTAACAAAAAAACGAGCATAACGTCTAGAGTAACGAGCATTCCTTAACTTCTGATAAGCTGCTCCTTTTAAACGTATTCTGGGTTAAAATTTCCCAGATTGTAGAACACTCAGGAACAAGTTGGATCGTCGTCGATCCAGTCCATTGTCGATGGATTAAGGAGTGTATTTGGGTCCTGGCCCATTGACTTACATATTCAACTTCTATCCTATCTACAAAGCAAAGTCCAGATATATGGAGGGTTGCCAAAGTATCACCCACATTAAAAAAACAAAGGGATTTTGACCAGGTATCCAACATGGATGCTCGGTCACAGATTGACGTTATATATACGGATTTTCAAAAAGCTTTTGACAAGATTGATTTTGTTGAATAAATTGAATCGCTACGGCTTTTCATCCAGGATAAATAATTTGTTTTATTCGTACCTACTTGGTAGGTGGCAGTTTCAGCACAAATCCTTTAATGCTACCTGGGGTATACCTCAAGAAACCAACCTGGGTTCGTTTTTATTTATTTTGTATATCAACGATTTAGTTAGCCGATGAAAGTTCTTATTTAACATGACAGTGTGGTCGGTTATTCAAGATCAAAAATCCCTATTACTTCCAATTATTCTATTCTAAAAAAAAAGTGTTTAATCCTTCCAGGTGAGGACCAAGAAGCGTTAACGGCAATGGCTATAACGGCAGCACGAGCCATTCACACAATGCCGATGGCTCGACAATACAGTAGACTCACACCCTCACCGATAACTCATAACGGTGACCAAACAAACGGTAGCTCAGAGAGGGAACGTGAGGAGGACGAGGATCAAGTCGAGGATCTGTCGGTGCATAGGAAACACGAACCGATGGAGGTCGAATCCCGAGTGATTATGCCTCCGATGAACCAAGTGTCCGCCATCATGAAGATGAAAGAGGTGGAGGGTATCAGTAAGGAGGATGGACGTAGGGAGATGCGAGTTGAAGGCGGTGCTGATTAAAGCGGCATCAGTTTTAAAGAACTTGTTGGTTGACGTAAGTTTTTGGACTTTTTAGAAAATCAACCGTGCAATATTGAATGTCTGTGGTTGACGAACCGTACTCAGAGTTGGCTTTAGATGTAAGTAGGAGGGTGGGGTAAGGGGTTGTAGTCGTTAAGTTCTTAGGGCCGTAGGCCCTGTTTTGAGTGCCTGTTAAGAAGAAGTAGAAATTTAATTATTTTTTTTTTGAGTTGCATCTTATGCGGGACCGGACGCTCGCTCGCCGGATTTTTTGCTACAAAAGTTCCTCTTTGAAAAGGAAACTGAAACTCATAAGACTGATAGAATATATTATGATTTTGATTTTTTTAATTTTTTTTTGAGACTGATTATGAGAGCGGTAAGACGGTCTCTGCATATGGTGCGGCCATAAGGTGTTAATCGTTTCAAGATATACGTTTTAGTTTAGAATCATTTGTAAGTGTCAGTATCGTAAAAAATAATTGGAACTTCCTAGACATTTTGCTGATATTGGCAACGTTGCATACGCAAGCGTTACGGCTCGACTATCTGTCAAATCTTTAAATTTTGTGACGTTACCATGTAGGTATATACTCGCAACCTTTAAAGGGGGTTTGACATGTAGTTAGAAACGCTCTACAGAGGATGTCATTTATTTTGTATATTGTTTAAGTAAGAGTTGCTGATAGGCTTTAAGCCTGCCTTTAAAAGAGTAATAAAATTGTACATATCATTAAATTACTCCTCCCTAGGTATATAAAATAGAAATTGTACAATTTAATAGAAATTAAATATTTGTGATTGATAATGTATGGATACAGGAGTTCTAAAGTCAAAAAGTGACTTCTAAATTTGGCGCTCATATTCACATTACCTGACACAAGTCACATTTGACAGTTGACACTGTATTTGACAGGTGGTCCGCGACAAATCTACAAATTTTAAGGTTAGGGGTCAAAAAGTGACTGGGTTATGTACTGGGTGCTCCATTTAACACATAAACTCCCTATATATACTAGAATCCCTATATATACTGTCCTAATTAAAACGAAAGTTGAGTTCAGGCATAAAATAAATAAGTAAATAAAAAATAAGTTGCGTGGCAATCTTTAAGTAGATAAAGCACTTTTCAAGTTTCGGCGAGGGGCTCAAAATTTATATACTTACACGCATATGTAATACGCAAGTGCCTATTGTATATATATAAGTATATAATAGAGATGAATACACTATATATAGCTTTTGCCATAACTGATTGTTACCAGAGTTTTCAGGAAGAAATGTTTTACGTTTATATATTGCGAGTCCATGACAAAATGGCGGCCGTCGGCCATTTTGTTTTAATGGTGCAGGGTTCAAAGTAATTACACACTAGTTTTGTCTTACATATATGATAAACCCAGGAAAGCTCAATAGTGGAGTTCTATATATACAGATTGTTACCAATAATAGTTTTTTTTTTGTTGATTTTGTTAAGACTGACTCTTTTTTGTTTGTTTTCTTATATGCAGCGGTATAGTGGACCAATTAAATGTTTGTCGTGCCTTTTATAACTACTTTTAAGTGTTTTAAAGTCTATATTAAAGTGTTAACATTCCAGTTGTTCACATAAATAGCGATTTGATTGCAACAGTTAATGTTTCTTACATAAAAATTAAGACCCAGGCACTCGCCCAAAATGATGTGAATTTTTTATATAAATATTATATTATGCCATTTTAGTTAAGACTGATTATTATTTTGTTATATTGTTGTTATAATTTATGATATATGATATAGATCTCTTTGGAAATCAGCTAGGATTATAATAATGTAATTATGAATTTTTTATTTTCTCTTATCTACCTCATTGTATAGTTTAGTTTTTATTTTTAATTTGTATTTGTTTGCATTTACTCTCTTGTATATGTTTGACCATATGTTATCGCCACCGTTATGTGTTTCCCTTATTAATTTTTGTCGAAAAATTAAACATTCTTGTAAATAAATTAAATGGAAAAAACACGTTTTTTTGAATTTTTCTTTTTTTTTTGTATATTTTACTTATTATAGTTGTTCTTATTACGGTTGCATGCACCAATAATGCACAAATATGTAAAGCATTTTGCCGAGTTAAGTGAAATAAATCTATATATATATTTTACAATTGTTTTTCTGGTCGAATCCTATGTTTAAAAATGGCGCCTTTTGGCGGCCATTTTCAAATGACGAAACTGTCAAAATATTGTCCCTCGTTCGAAAAAGAGGGACAGGGATAGACCCCTAAATGATCCTAAGAAAGAGGTCTAAGTAATCTAGAAAATTCATCATGCCAAGCCAGAATTAAGGAACTAATAGATAACTGGTCCGAGGATTAAAAAACCTGGATTAAATTCGGTTCCAATTTCTACTCGAAACTTGCATGACTGATGTCATTTGTCACATTTGACAGTAATAAGACCCGACAGTGACAGTTGATTTTGGCGGCCATTTTGATTTTGGTCAAAACTGTCAAAAGTAGAGTTGTAAGTAATATAAAAGGTTCATTATGAAAAGCAAAAATTAACGAACTAATAGATAACTGGTCCTTGAATGAAAAAACCTGGATTAAATTCGGTTCCAATTTCTACTCGAAACTTGCACGACTGCTGTCAGCTGTCACATTTGACACTAATAACATCTGACAGTGACAGCTGATAATGACAGGTGCTCGTCGACGTGTTTTTCTTTCAAAAAACCCAAATAAGATGAATAATATAATTTTTAACTAAAATTTCACTTTTAATATTTCCTGGCTCCGTAAAAACCTCCGAGCCATGTCGTCGTCCGCCATTTACATCCTGGACATTAAGGGCAAAGTCCTGATCTCCCGAAACTATCGGGGCGACATAGACCTGAGCGTTATAGAGAAATTCATGCCCCTCCTAATGGAGAAAGAGGAGGAGGGCATGTTAACTCCGATTCTCCAGACTAACGACTGCACTTTCGCTTATATAAAAACCAATAACTTATACATAGTGAGTACCACCAAAAAGAATGCGAATATAGCCCTGGTGTTTGTTTTTCTGCACAAAATCGTTACTGTAATGACTGAGTACTTTAAAGAATTGGAAGAGGAAAGTATCAGGGACAATTTCGTGGTGATTTACGAGCTATTAGATGAACTAATTGATTTTGGCTATCCTCAAACTACCGATAGCAAAATATTACAAGAATACATTACGCAAGAAGGTCATAAACTGGAAATTCAAGTTAGGATCCCAGTAGCTGTAACCAATGCCGTTTCTTGGAGGTCTGAAGGCATTAAATATCGTAAAAATGAAGTTTTCTTAGATGTTATAGAGTCGGTTAACTTGTTAGCTAACGCTAATGGGAATGTATTGAGAAGTGAGATTGTTGGAGCTATTAAAATGAGGGTGTATTTGTCTGGAATGCCTGAGTTAAGGTAAGAAGTTGATTTTTATAAGGTGGTATTAGTATTGTCAGTAGGTTCAACCTCCAAGACTAGAAAATTTAAGAAAAAGGTGTTAAATAATAAACATTGGATCAAAAATATATTTGAGAGCCATTATATACTTGCTTACTGAATATTAAAGATTTTTTTGATTTAATAAAAAATAAAGGGAACAGTCATATTTCTAAGCTTACGATACTGTTCAAGCTAAGTCTCACTTTCATGAAAAGAGAGTTTAATTTCAATAAGCTCTATTATTTAAATTACCTGTTAATTAAAATTCATTATACTGAAACCTTGTTTCTTTTACTTCTAGACTAGGACTAAATGATAAAGTACTATTTGAAAGCACCGGCAGAGGCAAATCCAAATCTGTAGAATTAGAAGATGTAAAATTCCATCAGTGTGTAAGACTGTCGAGATTTGAAATTGACAGAACGATCTCTTTTATCCCTCCGGACGGTGAGTTTGAACTCATGTCCTACAGACTTAACACCCATGTAAAACCATTAATCTGGATCGAATCGGTGATCGAGAGACACGCCCACAGCAGGGTCGAGTATATGATTAAGGCCAAATCTCAATTTAAAAGAAGATCTACCGCTAACAACGTGGAAATCGTGATTCCGGTACCGCATGACGCGGATTCACCCAAGTTTAAGACTACCATTGGGAGTGTAAAGTATGCACCCGAACAGAACGCAATTACTTGGACTATCAAGTCTTTTCCTGGAGGTAAGATAGCTAGTTGTTTATTGAATATTGATTTTGTACTGAGGCACTTTAGGAATTCATGTTTAAAATACTCACTTTTTGTTAATTGAACTTTAGTATGTACAATGGCTTATTTTTTTCAATCAGAAATTTGCAGTTCAAATACACTTAGGAATTTTGAAAAATCTGAGTGAATTTTAAGTTACAACCATCAGAAAGATGCAATCTTTTTGTAAGGAAATTTAAAGCTTCACTGCTGTATTTGTATATCATGTTGAAAGTTAAAGAAACCATGACTATTTGACTTGAGTATAAGGTCGACCATCACAAATCTCACATGTTTTCTACAAAAAGCATACAAGGCTGTGGGACAGGAGACAATTGGATGTTGTGTATTCAGATTTTTCAAAGGCCTCCTTCGATAGGTTGGACTTGGATCATTGAAGTCAAAATATACTTTATTTGCTAAGTTTACAAACTTGTGCTAAAAGCTTCCTAATCCTATAGAATTTATAATACAAGTATTTATTTGGTTATACTGGATACAGGACAAAAACAGAATACATAATCGATTTTGATTGTACATAGAAGCATATTTTATTTAATCAAAGAAAAAACCAAAAAAGAAGAAAAGAAAAGGCGAGAACCAACATAAAACAAGAATAATAAAATAAAATAAATCTGAACAACAGATATATAATTAATTTTAAATATTAAAATGGGTGGTTAAAATACTCTTCAATGCTGTAGTAAGCTTTTGGTAAGATTAATTTCTTTAGTTCTCTCCTAAACTTTTTAAGGTCTGTAACAGTCCTAATCGAAAAAGGAACATGATTAAATATTTTACGACTAATAAATATAAGAAAGTTTCTCGTAAGTGAGGAGGTGGGGATTGGAAGAGATAAGTTGCCCACTTGACGAGTATTATGATTGGTGCAGGATGGTGGACATACGGACTTATGTATGAGTGTTGCAGTTTCCAATATAAAGAGTGAGAAAACTATTAAAATTCTTTCAGCTACAAAAAGAGGTTTACAAGAGGCTCTCAGACCAACACCACACAGATACCTTAATGCTTTTTTCTGAATAGTAAAAATTATGTTAAGGAGTCCCTTGGAGCACAAACCCCAAAATGGCAACCCATAACGGATATGAGAGTCTATTAAGGCGAAATAAACTGAACGAGCAAACAACCCCTCCAACTCATGCCTGGCGATCCTGACTGCAAAACAACCAGAAGAAAGTTTAGCAGCGAGGCCCAAAACGTGGTTGTCAAACCTTAAACTCTTATCAATGAAAAGGCCGAGAAATCGACAATAATTCCTACCATGTAGTGGGCTCTGCTCATCAAACGAAAAACCCTCTACATTACACTTAAAGCCTAGAACAAAAGTCTTATCAACATTGAATACAAGCTAATTGCAGATGCACCACTCTTTAATTTTGTGAAGGTCCTCTACTATGAGAGATCTGACTACTTTTTGATCTTGCAAACTGAACCACTAGTTAGTCCATGCAGTGATGGAGAGCTTAAGTCATTAACGTATAATAAAAATAGAATAGGACCCAACACTGACCCTTGAAGTACACCACATTTAAGATGTGCTATCCCTGACGAAAATCCAGATGCAACCACCCTCTGGGTGCGGCCAGACAGGTATGACTTCAACCACCCCAAAGCCACTCCCCTAAATCCGTAAAAATCAAGCTTTGACAGCAGTATTCCATGATCCACACAATCGAAGGCCTTGGACAGAACACCGCTGCTGCAGCCTCCTTGGAGTTCATAGATAGATACACACTCTCCAAGAATCTGAAAATGGCATCCTGCGTGCCCTTAGATGACTGAAATCCATACTGATTAGGGGAGAGCACATTGTATTTAGTCAAAAAAGAGATAATTCTCTTTTTTGCAAGCCGCTCAAGAACTTGATATGGGACGGAAGTTAGAGGGTCGGTCCAAGCTACCACCCTTATGAAGAGAGATAATCGTGGCTTCCTTTAAACTTGATTGATTGCCCAAACCAAAACACCTAAAGCGCTCGCAGGCAGAAGTGACAGCAGACGTGAAGAGATACCATCGGAACCCGAAGACCTATGATTCTTCAAGCACTGAATTGTTTCAAGGACCTCGGTGGCATCTACAGGGTGGAAAAAGAATGATTGGTTGATAGCATTCCGATTAAGATACTGCAATGGATCGCCGTCACTGGGAACTGCTTCCAGTAACTTTTCAGCAATATTAGAAAAATAGTCATTGAAATCATCGGGCCCCAAGTCCGATTCAACCAACCGCCGACGAGAAGACTGCCTACATTCGTTAATGATTAACCAACTTTCCTTCTGTCTGTTACCGGACGAATCTAAGCGCTCATTGTAATACAGTTCCTTTTTGACTTTTATCAGATGCCTATAAATTTCCCGATAGTCCTGAAAATAAGACCTGATGAATTGATTGTCAATAGATTTGCGAAGTCTTGCTAAGCATCGCAAATTTTGGGCAGATGTTTTTAGTCCCGCGGTGATCCATGGTTTTCGTCTCTTGGATTTAAGTCTAACCAAGGGAAAGCAGATATTTATTTTATCACGTAATGTATAATAAAAGGAAGAAAATGGTTGTGGAGCAGCCCGAATTGCATTCCAGTTAACAGACGAAATGGATTAAGAAAATAAATTCAAATTGTTCCCACTAAACACTCTCCCAATGCGGCGGCCAGATTTGTTTTTAAAGTCACCAGGAAATTGGACATGCACCCCCTCGTGATCCGATGTACCCACTGAGTGCACTGAACAGGTGACACCGTCCAAATTACTGCAGAAATAATCAATAGTGGTCGGTGAAGAGGACGAAATACGAGTGGGTGCATTAACATGCATGGTGAGTGCAAATGATTTGAAGATTCCATGAAGAGGAATTCTTTGCGGTAAGGAAACCTCTGAATAATTAATATTAAAATCTCCAGCCAAGATAACACGCGAGTGAATAGGGAGCTGGGACAGAAGACAATCTAACCGGTCAAGAAACACACTGATATCCCCAGAGGGCGGGCGGTATATACAAATAACGTACATATTAAACAATTTACAAAAACACACCGAATACTCAAAAGCCCGTTCAACTGAGGCATCACCAAACTTATCAACAGTACAGAAAAAGTTTTGAAAATGTCTCCTAATTAGAACAGCAGTCCCTCCTCCATGCAGAGAGTTTTGTCTATAATAAACTGACAGTGGTACATACTCATCAATACAAAAACATTCTGATTGAAAAAATTGATTTCTATCATGGCCTTGTAAAACTCTTTGTCTCCTATCTGAAAGATCCTTGCCAGTTTGTCGAATTCAATGGATTTAAGTCAAATTGTTATCTCACATCGAGTGGTGCCTCTCAAGGAAGCAATCTTGCCCCATTAATTTTTTCCATGTTTGTCAATAATATCACTGGTACCATCATGACCGAGTGTCTTTTATTTGCAGATGACTTAACAATAGTTCACATAATAGGATCTACAGAGGATTGTGATCTGTTGCAAAGAGACATTGATGCTTTAGCACACTGGTGTACAATAAATAAACTACCTCTGAATATTAAAAAGTGTATGTCAATTTCAAATATTTGCAATGAAATTAAGCACAGTTATAGGATGTTCAAAAAACACATCAATGAAGTTGCTACATCTGCCTTGAAGAAAACAAAAGAATTTAAAAGGTTGAACCGTCTTGTTAATTTGTATAATGGCCTAATTAAGTCCAAATTACTTTACGCAGCAATGGTGTGGTTTCCCAACTTTAATGTCAATATAGACATACTAGAATATGTGCAGTGCAGGTTTTTGAAGTATCTATGCTTTAAAATTGATGGAATATACCCTCCAAGGAGGTATTACCATAAACTACTTTTACAAAGACTTAATTTTTTTATCTCTAAGGCACTGCCCTATTCTTTTAATTTAAACTGTGCAGGTATAAAATTGATGCACCTTCATATCGAGCTTGCTCATGGTTTAATATTTTACACAGCAATAATTATATTGACCTGTTTAATGGCACTATAGCTACATTTAAACGCACCTTATCACAATTGAATATTTCTATATACAAGTATATAGACTTCATTTAATTCTCTCTTGCCTGTAGTATACTCTGAAGTTGTGAGCTTAATATTTCTGCTGTTTTTGAGTGGAATCAATTTTTGTAGAGTGTTAAGTTTTACATGCTATTTACCTAAGCTGCCTAAAGTATTTAGTGTTTTCAGTTTATTGGTTTGTATAATTGTTTTTCATCTGTTATGTTAAATGTAAATAAATATTGTTAGAGGTTTCTCCCAGCTTTAAAGTTGCATCCTTAGATGACAAAATATTACACATTCAGTTTATCATTGCATGTGTATGCTTTGCAGCTGTAAAACTGCTGTAGCAATATAAAATTTGACATTTTTAAGACTCTAAACTTAATATTAAGCATTTAGGAAATATAGTAAACAAAATAAACAGTCATTTGACTTTGAGTCCAAGAAACCATGTTGTTTTAAAGAAATATGGTTTTTTAGTCATAGATACACATTTCAAAGGCCTTTAAGAAGTTGGATAGGTCTATAATTTTCAATATTGTCTGTTGCACCTCTCTTGTGTATTCAAATTCAAAATATACTTTATTGTTCTAAACATTTTTTGTTGTGAACAAAGCTGTATAAAACAAAAAAAATAAAAGTAGGTGAGAACAAACAACAAAAAATATTCGGTACTTACCTCTATTCCTTCTAAAGCAGTCCTCTAAGGACTTTATCCACGAATTAAAAACTTCTATGCTGATAATTTAATTTTGTAGGTAAAGAATATTTGATGAGAGCCCACTTTGGCCTTCCGAGTGTAGAATGCGAAGACTCAGAAGGAAAACCCCCGATCCAGGTGAAATTCGAAATACCGTACTTCACCACTTCCGGTATTCAGGTGCGTTATTTGAAAATCATCGAAAAAAGCGGCTATCAAGCTTTACCCTGGGTGAGGTACATAACTCAGAACGGCGATTACCAATTACGTACTAATTGACCCATTAGTTGCATTTTTTTTAATAATTTTAAGATTAACATTATTGTTATTGCAATTTGATAGTATTAGATTGATTTAAAAAAAATAGTATTATTTCTAATAATTGTCTTAAAATATTGTTTAATAAAGTCATTGATTTGAATAGTGTATTTTTCATTGTGGGTTGAGACTGTATTTGTTCAGGTGTTGGATTGTGTTAAATAAAACAACGATAAACTTAAAAAATATGTCATTTACTCTTGACTGGCGTCAACATTTTCTGTTTGAAGAGCCTTAAAAGTAGCTACTGGAACGTATGTGACTAACGTGTACAGTTTATTGACTGAATCTTCGTCGTCGTTCCTTCTTCTGGACAGACGGACTCTTACACGGAAAGGCACGTTCCTGAAAAAAGAATTTACTTTTTTAGTTACTGATTTTCCTTTTAAGCAAAAGTATGTTATGGGTCCTCTAGTTTTTAAGTGAGAATGCTTCCCCTGTTTTTGCTTACAGGTAAACAAAGTAAGCACACTTAGTAAAAAATTTATCAACTTTGATGAAGGTCAGGATTTGTGAAAGACTTTCATATAAGGTCATAACCTATTGTTGCAAAAATGAGAGCATACATGGGTTTCAGGGGTGAAATATCAGAACTCAAGTCATTGTTGCAGGATTAAGAGCATTAGGTTGAGATGAATCATGAGACAAGTCCAAATATATTGAAATATAATATAATTAATCCACAGACAAAGTCCCACATAACTTTTTATTAGTAAAACTAGAACATTTTGGAGTAAGAGGAAAAAATTACTAAATATGATTGCTGAACTGCTAAAGGAAAGATACTCGTATTATCAAGTCAAAGTAAATTGAGTAATCTCAGAGCAACACCTAGTAAAAAGTGGGTTATCCAAGGGTCGGTGTAGCTGTTTACTCTGTATGTCTTTGACCTTGCTCATAGAAACAAGAATCAAAAACTTTGCCGATGATCTTCAGAAAGTAGAAACTTGGTCAAGGATATGGGGTATGACATTAAATGAGTCCAAATGCATGGTACTCAGAATTGAACCAAACAACCCAAAGGAAATAAATAACATGACCTTAACAGCTGTTTCTGAGCAAAACGATCTAGGAGTAATAGTTACAGGTGATTTAAACAATATGAAAATTACAAAAAAGGCCAATTCATTGGAATTGAATTGTCGAAACAGTGGGCTGCCAAGGCAGTTGTGCATCTAGGTCTCCTAATGGACCTGTCATGTCCCACTGGGGGTTACCAGAGCCCAACGGCCTTATAGAAACCAATAAGGCTCTCTGGTCTGAAGGACTTCAAGTCACTTGGTACACTGAAAGTGTTACCCAAGTATTTGAACCTGGCACGCGTGAGGCCAATTCATTTACTGACCCGTTTACTTTGTTATTTCATGTGCTATGTGACAAGATTAATCAGTGTTTTCCTAAAAAGAGGCTTAAAATGAAAAATAGAAAACCATGGGTCACAGCAGGCCTCAGAACTTCAGCTAAAAACCTCCGTTTTTTGGCTAAGCTGTGCAAGTTTACAACTAATGCAAACATTATTCTTTATCATCAGAAATATCGTAGTCTATATAGAAAGACGATAAAAGCAGCTAAGGTTAAATATTATAGTGACCGCTTGAATATGTCCTCAAATAGGCAGAGAGAATGTTGGTCAATTATAAATGACTTCAGGCATTCTCACAAGAAAGTTTCAGAACCAGAAGTAAGACCAAATAGTTTAAATGATTATTACTGTAATATTCCTCATTTATTGCTCAAGGATGTGAATACTAATATTGATCCTTTGCATTATATTCAACAAGTGTCAGTTCAAAATTCTTTTTTCTTTTATCCTGTTAGCCTTACTGATGTTAGAGATGCAATTAAAAGCTTAAAAAACCATAAGTCAGCTGGAGCTGATGGAATATCATCAAAATTACTACTCCTTTTGCCTGACTCAGCATTGAATGCCTTAGCTTCTGCCATAAACAATTCCTTTCATAAAGGCATCTTTCCAGCATGTTTGAAGGAGGCAGTGGTTATCCCTCTTTATAAGGGTGGAGATGTGAGTGAGCCTTGTAATTTTCGTCCAATTTCTATATTATCTACCCTCTCCAAGATAGTTGAAAAACTTGCAAAAATCAGAATTTTATCTTTTTTGCAACATAATTGCATTTTATCTGCAAATCAGTTTGGAGAGTGTCTATGTGTCCTTAAATTCTGGAGAGTCCGCGGCGGCAGTGTTTTGCGATTTATCCAAGGCATTTGATTGTGTAGATCATGAAATACTGCTGTCTAAGCTCAATAATTATGGCTTTAGAGGTGTGGCATTGGAATGGCTGGAATCCTATCTGTCTAATCGTACCCAAAGAGTTACAGTATCTGGATCTTTATCCGATTCCAGATCCCTTAAAACTGGAGTACCTCAGGGTTCAGTGTTAGGACCACTATTATTTTTGCTCTATGTAAATGATTTGGGTTCATTAAAACTGCAGGGCAAAGTGGTTCAGTTTGCTGATGATACCACCATTTTATGGAATCATAGAGATTCTGATGATGTTAGAGCCCAGGTTTTTAAGGATCTTAAGATTTTATCGGAGTGGTGTGCTGCAAACAGGCTTGTATTTAATGTGGGCAAAACCTTTATTATGGGATTTAAGTGTGACGTTCAGGGCCTTATGTTTAGTGAAAACTCTCCCTTGCAAAACAAAGAAAGCTGTAAGTTCCTTGGTATTACCATTGATAGTCGCCTTCGCTTCGAAGATCATATCCTAAATCTTGCATCAAAATTATCATCTGGATGCTTTGCAGTAAGAATGGCGGGGCATCAGCTGGGAGGGGTAGTTGCACGTTCAGTGTACTTTTCTCTTATTCAGTCCCACCTTCGTTATGGCTTGCCTTTTTGGGGTTTAAGCAACAAGGGATTATTAAACATAATTTTTGTGATTCAAAAAAAGGCAGTTAGATACCTATGTTCCGCTGGGTTAAGAGATTCTTGTAAACCTCTCTTTATATCTCAAAAAATCCTAACTCTTTTTTCTCTTTTTATCTTAGAAACAGCTACTCTTATTCATAAATGTCCTAAACCTCCCTCTAACACTGGTCATATGACTCGCCAGGTTAATGATTTTCCCTTACCAATCCCTACATCCTCCCTCACGAAGAACTCACTTATATACCTTAGCAAAAAAATTTACAACCATGTTCCTCTATGTATCAGACAAATTTTAGAAGTTAAGAGATTCAAAAAGAAATTAAAATCACTTTTATTATCCAGGGCATATTATAGCCTTGCCGATTTTTTTAATGATACCTTTTAACCTGTGCTCTGACATCATTTTAGTGTTTTAGTTTTGTTTCCTGTTAAATAATGTAATTTACTTCTTCTAAATTCTGTTTTATTGACAGCTTTACTTATTTTTTAATGAAATTTATCAAAAAGATGCTTTTTTTTTCTCAATCTGTTTTGTTATGATTAATTTTGGTAATGTGTGTAAATTTTATGGTAAAGTGTTTTAGATGTTATGTTTGTTTAAAATTTAAAGTGAATTTGGAATTTTTTAGTTTTTAGGATGCTTGTACACAAGATTTTGTTGTCTTACATAATATAGCACATTTTCTTTCTTCTTTCTTTCTTCTTATTTTCCTTCTGAAACAAGCATTTAGAGGCCACTCAATTGAAATGACAATGAAGCTCTATAAAAGTTATATAAGACCAAAACTTGAGTATGTATTTACAGTGTGGAATCTTTATTACATCAAGGATATTGAAGCAGGTATAAAGAAGAGTTACAAAAATACTAACAGAGCTACAAGACTTACCTTACCCGGAGAGCCTGCAGAGATTAAAACTGTCAACATTAAATGAAAAAAGACTTAAGGGGGACCTTATAGAGACATTTAAAATCATGAGTGAATACTATAATAATTGTGAATTTTGCAGTAAAATCAAAACATGCATCTTCATGGACACAAAAATTAGACAAAGAGGGCGGCTAACCTTCAAAGAAAGAATTTCTTCTCTAACCGAGTGGTTTATCCATGGAACTTTATCAAAAGAAACAGTGACTGTCACTGTCAATTCTTTTAAAAACCATCTAGACAGGGAATTAAAACATAGTGCAAAAGTGATGATCCACTATAGAGTCTCGTGAACAGCAATATTTGAATAAGCAATAGCTTCCTCGGTTTAACCACCTGCTATTGGATATTTACTGAATATTATTAATATTAAATAGTCTCAGAAGCTTTTATTTTCCTAATGTTTTAATATGCTAACTTTTGTGTTTAGAAAATGTTAATAGTAGGGGAATTAATATTGTGTACAGGGTGCAATTATTAATTGTATACTTTTGTAATACCCTAGAAAGGTAATAAATATTTGATTTTATTGTTACAGATCCTATGCAAGAGAAATGATTCTGTGTAGTTGACAATTGGGATTGAAAATAGTCTTAAGGGCAAAAATGCTGAAGTATTATTAAATTAGTCAACTGAAGAATAATTCCACATAATTACCACTCGAGACATATAATAGCCAATAAGTTATTAATACATTTAATCGCACACAAATTGTTAACACTTAGATTGAAATTATTTACCTGATTCCTTTAGACCACAACTGTTTGTTCAGTCTAGTATCGATCCTGACATCGGGGGTACCCATCTGCTTCAGAGCGAACTTACGGATTTCCTTGATGGCTCTGGGGGCCCTCTTTTTGAAACCGATCCCGTGTAACCTCTTGTGCAGGTTCACCGTGTATTCCCTGGTGACGACTTCATTGATGGCAGATTTGCCCTTCTTTTCACCCTTTTGCTTTGCCATTATTCAGTCCTAAAATAAGATTGTAAACATAACCAAACTTGTTATACTTTACCAAAGTTTTTTTGTGCGAAAATAAACGGTTTTTGCAAAAATATCGATGGCACAGTACTGCGTCAAAGGTTTATTGACTATTTCAGCGGAAATTATTTGAAATTGTTGATGATTTTAATGGATGATTGTGGATTTTCAATTGGAATTTTCGTATACAAACCTTCGCGGAGAAATCCGACCAAAAAAGAGTGTCAATAAGCGACTCTGGAGCTGTCAAAGGAACGTCAATGTCAGTTGTCATTGTGACGTGCTTAAAAAAACAGTTTCCTGTAAAATTAACTATTTTGTAAGTTGCAAGATGGCGCCACTAAAGGTACTTAAGAATTAATTAAATTCTTGCAATTAAAACAACCTTCCAGGGCAAAATAAACACTGCGACTTTCATAACAAATATTTATTTACAAACTAATTCTAATCCTTAACATCCTCAGATTCAACGTTAGTTATCTTATGCACTTCTTGCAAATGATTCACGATGTATTCCCTAGTGAACATCTCGCTGCAGTATTGACATTTTTCCGTTTCGTGGATCCTGGAGTTCAGGTGGGCTCTCAGGGCCACATCCGAGGCGAAGCCCCTTCTGCACACGTTACAAAACACCTTTTGCTCCTCCTGTACGTTATGGGCCCCCTTCAGGTGCGACCGTAACGTCAATTTCATTTTAAAACTGTCGCCGCACATGTTACAACTAAAGGGGGCCTCTTTCGAGTGGATTCTTTCGTGGATCTTAATGTGGTTTTTCGATTTAAAGGTTTTACCGCAGTAATCGCACACGTACGGACGGATGTTCTTGTGCGTTTTGTCGATATGACGTTTTAAGTGCACTGAAAGAAACGTTAAAAATTACTTGGTGAGGTTAAACAGAGGGTTAAGTTACTGAGAGAGCCATGGCGAGAGGAAAAGAGTTAAAAATCACTTTGCACAGCGCCATCTTTCAGTTGACGACAAACTTCAATTAAGCTAAAAAACTGGGAATTGTCAAATAAATTGACAGCTGTCATTCAAACAGCTGCTGTTACCTGACAGTCAACATTAAAAGCAGGGAATTTCAATAGCTTCTGTTTAATAAAATTCAGTTTAAATACAGAACACGATATCAATATATTGGAGTTTAGCACTCCATTAGATTGATAAATTCAAAAAACGCCATATGAAACAATAAAACCTTAAAAATATTCAAAATGCCATTAGCGCCATCTCTAGACAAAAGATACTACTACGAACCTTCAACTACTGCTAGTCTAACCCTAACTTTCAAATGTCAAATCTTTTGACAGCTGTCATATAAACAGCTGTTCCGAGTGACAGCTGACATTGTATTGACAATCGAAAACAATAAAGCCTGGAATTCGGATTACAATAGTTTTTTCTCGTTTAATAAAAACGATTTAAATGCAAGAACGAAGGAATTTACCGAAATAGGTGCAAATAGTTTGTTTCAGAAGAAATTCGAGATAAGTAACCAGGTCCTGTGACAACGAACAATATGGATTTCGGCCGCCAAAGAGACTTTTCCGAGTTCTACGAGCAACTGAACGAGCTGAGAATGAAATTCCGAAATTGGGATAGTTGCGAAAAAACCGTCGCTCTGTATTATCTCATGGTGGGTTTACCTTTTGCTAACGCGCGATTTTTGCAAAACGCCCTGGACCAGTTGGTTACTACAATCAACACACCGGACACTCAAGTTATGGAGCTGAACGCCAACGATCCTGAGGTAATCAGAAGTTTTTTATCAGAAAATCCCCAGTCAGCCCTGTGTTCCCTTTTAAATCACTTGCCTTTATTGAGACCAGGTAACAAAGAAGCCGCTAAATGTTATTTAAATACTATTCAAAGAATTCTGACCGAATTTATTACTCCACCATTTAAAAAGATTTATAATGAATGTGTGGAGATCATGTCTTATGTTTATATTCATCCGGCTTTTGACAAAGAGGATAAAACCATGTTTAAACACTTATTAAAGCAAGTTCTTAATAGGGTAACCCCTGAAAACTTTGTACACTCGCCTGTTAATGAGCCTAGTTTGAACAAAAAAAGATCTAACAGCCTCACACCAGGAACACCATATATAAACGACACAGAGAGCTGGTCTTCGCAAGAAAATTTGATACAGTCATATCAAAAACCCAGAAGTTTCTCTTTATCTTGTGATAAAACCTTGACAGATGCCTCAAACATCCAAACAAGCAGCTCTGACAGTAAACTCGAGGAGATAATCAGAAACAACTTTCCATTAATGAAAAGTATAATGTCCTGGTTAAAGTCTTTAAGGCTACATAAGTACAGTTGGATTTTCCACGACCTTACGGCAAACCAAATGATGAACATGAGCGAAGACTACCTGATGGGAATGGGTGTGACAAAGGGAGCAAGACAAAAGCTACTCCTCAGCCTCCAGAAGCTGAGAAATCGCCAAAAGCTCCTCTTAGATTTAGAGATGGGCCTGATGAACGGCAGTAATGTATATGATGCCCTTAAAGAACTTAAGGGAGTCCTACAGAGCCCCATGCAAATAACCATGGGGGAAGACTTGTGTTCTTTGTTCGTAAAAGTCATGGGCAAAGTGTGCACCCAACTTTTAATGTCCAGACATCCAACTGATGAGACTCTAGTATTATTTAATTCATTGTGCGAAAAAGCCAATGGTCTAGACTGCTTTACTGTGGACCACAAGAAGAAATTGGCCATGTGGAAGGAACAACTGGACGCGCAAAACCTGATTGTGCCATGCCCCCAAAGAATGTCCAGTCGGAAATCATCTCGGTCAAAAAACCCACCGCCCAATTTGTTCGAAGTACCTGCAGAATTGATTCCTAGTGCTCAAAAAAGTTCGTCGTATCCCAACATGCAGATAAATACTAATTTACCTATGCATAGACATTCGGTAGACAGTGTGACCTTACAAAACCAATTGTTGCAAATTAATAATACGGAACTGCATCAAAATGTAAATAATAAATATAGTTATAAGTTAGCATCTAAGGCGGAGTCTTTGAAAAATAATTGTGATATCGAAAATAGTCTAGAGAGTTTATGTATACAGATGATGGAGCACGCGTTGGGGCCCTAAGTGTGTTTGTTTCTTTTTTTTGTCATTAAGTGTATTGATGTTGTTTAGTAGGTATTAAATACCAAAATTATTATTGTATAAGTGTTTTATCCCTGTTTGTTTATTTTATATATTAATTTTGACAAATTTATATTTTAAAGATGCTATTTATTTTAATACCGTTAGGTATAAGGTGACTATAAATCTCTATTTAAAAGAATTGGAATATGGAATAAAGAGAGAGAATGTTTTATCTTTTAATTGGTATTTTATTTTGGTCCTTTTTAAAAAAAAAAAAAGAGTTTAATATTAGATTCTTGGCTTTTGATTAATTATTAGTTTCTTATGGGAAATATTGACCCAGGGAATTCATAATTAGATACCTATTTTGTTGGGTATTATCTCACTAGTTCAGTAAATATCAATTTAAAATCAATTAATAAAACAAAAATTACTGAACTCTATTACTTAGCCTAACCAGAAATTTTAAATGTGGCAAACCCTATACATAAACTAGGTTTGAGGCATTTTTGAAGTAATGGAAGTCATTCTTTTATATACATCTAAATAATCGACACTATTAAGAGTCATTTTCAGGCAGTTGAATGCATCAATTTCTTCCAGGGAATTGCATGGAAGAAGTTTCAACTGACTGAAATAGTCACTTAAGGTTCAAATAGTTAAAGCAACTTTTCAAGGCTTTTGAAGTAATTTTTTGATACTTCCAGATAATTGACAGTATTGAGTGTCATTTATTGGCAGTTGAAAGCATCAATTTCTTCCAGGGAATTGCCTGCAGAAAGTTTCAACTGCCTGGAATGGTCACTTAAGGTTCAAATAGTTAAAGCAACTTTTCAAGGCATTTGATGTAGTTTTTTTATACTTCCAGATAATTGACAGTATTGAGAGTCATTTATTGGCACTTTAATGCAGTTGAAAGCATCAATTTCTTCCAGGGAATTGTCTGTAGGAAGTTTGAACTGCCTGGAATAGCCACTTGAGTCTCAAGTAGTTAAGGCAACTTTTCAAGGCATTAGTGGCAATTTTGAAGTAATCGAAGCAGTGGCGTAGCTTCGTTTAGTGGCGCCGGGCATCAGAGCCCAGTCGCGCTCATGCCATTTCTGAAGAGGGGGAGGGGGGCAAAAAAATAAAAACTCGATAATTTTTTAACAAAATATTATATTAATATAAACCTTTTTGCCGTCTACCCGTTATGAAAACTCTTTTTTTCGACATTTGCTTTCTGCAAAGAGATCTATTAAGCACTCAAGATTCAAACCTTGAGTTCTTTCATTTTCGATGCTCAAAAGAGCCAAGTTACTAAGTCACGATTGCGACATAGTACTTCTTAAATAATTTTTTATTATTATTAATTTCGAAAAAGATCTCTCTGCAGAAGCAGTAGTCACTGGAATTGTTAAAAATAATAAAAACGCTGCATATAAATTTTTAAAACTAGCCGTGGCAGTATGATGATCACATATTAAAAGTTTGGTGACATCTTTCACATTACTACATTTAACAATTTCAGTTCGAAAAGTAGACCTAAAGTTTAGTGTTTTGACCCCAATTTCATATTGTAAATCATCATTATATTGTTCAAATAACAATACCGCCCTTTTCCTAAGTTCATCATCACTTAACTCAACAAATAACACAGAAATTTTGGGAATAGAAAGTTAAATTTTGAAGAAACATTGTGAACACCTGATAATCGATTTTTTAACTGGTCGATTACAATATCTAGAGTAGCATTATATACTGAGATTTTAAACTTCTTTTTGGCATCGGAAAACCTATAATCACTCAGAAGTTCATCAAAATACTTTTTAACTTTTTTTGATCGTATTTCTAAAAACTCAGTGTTTACGCCCCAGCTATCTGCTAAAATTATTGCTTCACTTTTAAGTTCATCAAAATTTTCTCTACAGTTTATCATTTCTGTATAGGCACTTTTTAAATAAGCTGTAGCCTCCATCATATCACAATCTTTGGATTGTAAGTATTGTGAGGCAATATTTGACTTTGCAATATTTTCGAAAATAGCACAATAAGTAAAATAAAATCAAATTTTTCGATATATTTTTTTAGACCTGCTGCTTCGCTTCTTTCACTCAGTTTACCTCTTAAAATTATATCTGTCAAAGCATGCAAAACTTCTTTGTAATTAGCCCTTAACGCAACCAAAGCATCGCACCTCGAAGCCCAACGAGTAGGAGCTAGTTTTTTTAATGTGATGCTTCTAACAGGAGACTGTTTTAACAAGTCCCACCTTTATATACTGCTTGAAAAAAATACATACAAAGCACCCACATGATCAAAGAAATTAGAAACTTCGGATACTCCGTTAACAGCATCATTGATAACTCACATAGTGAGCATTTTTTTCCATATCAATTATTTTCGCTTGCAAACCATTGTAGCATCCACTCATGACACTAGCGCCATCATACCCCTGACCACGACATTTGGAAATCTCGATATTTTTCTTCGTAAACACATCGTTCACAAACTGTAATAATCCTGTGGCAGTATGATCAGTAACAGCAAAAAATCCTGTAAAAATCTCCTTAATCTGAATATCTTTTGGCATTTGACTGTTTTCGTCCTTGATAAGTTTAACAATGCGAAATATTAGACTAAGTTGGTCAATTTTGGTAATGTCTTGTGTTGTATCCAGAATAATTGAAAAAAAAGGAGCATCTCTGATTTCAATAAATAACTCAGTTTCTAGTTGTCCCGCCACTAGATTGATAAGCTCATTCTGTACCGTAGGACTTAAATATCTAATTGATCCACTTGGTTTCTTTAGTAATTGTTGTAGAATTGGGTCGTATCTTGCTAGTAAATTTATAATTGATAAAAAATTTCCACTCACTAGAGTCCCTTCAACTTCATGTTTTGAAACCCGGTGTTCTCTAAATGGGAGATTGCATATTGCCAGAGTTAATGTGACATCTATAATTCGACGTAAAACTTGCCTCCAAAAATTGGCTTTCTTTCGGAGAATGTCTTCCATCTGAGAATCTATACATTTTTTTGCCTTCTAGGCATCATAAATAACACATGATTCAATATGAAAATTGGCATTTTCATGCTTATTAATTTTTCTGGATAACATGCCCCAATTGGATATTCCTTGTACCCAGTTAATTTTGAAATATGGTTTTGATCTATCACCAAATAACCAACAAGGTTCACAGTAACAAACGTTTTGTTCCAAGGAATAGCACAACCACTGCCTAGGCACTTCCAACCCACTTTTTAATTTCGAGAAATAATAAGTTGCCGAAAAACACCTACCCCCGTCATTTCGAGGAAAAGATTCAGTTGGTTTACAAGATCCGTATTTAATAATAATTTTTTTAATGAAACTTGGGGGCTGACCTATGCCATAGATTTTTGAATGATATGCAATATCGGTAGGATATTTTTTTCCCAAAACATTTTTTAACACATTATTTACAATACTGTCTTCGGGAATAGTTTCTAGAAGTTCTAAGTAAAGGAGTTGTGCTCTGTTATTTTCTTGTGGAACATTGGTAGAGGTTGATGTAAAGCCAAGTGAAGGCAAGTCAAAACAAGAATGGGTAATTTTTAAAGAAGCAGAAGGTTGGCTTTGTAAAGAAGTTTGAGATTCACCACTTTGTTCGTTATTTGATAATGTATGGTATACGCCAGATACGCTAGGCGCCAAGAACTCTGCAGAAACTAGAGCAATTGAGAAATTACTGGAAGATTGAAGTTGTTCAGACGTTGATAACGGTAATGAAGAAATTTTTTCAACAAGCACTAGCGCAGGTTTAAAATAATGACTAATTTTGGGGAGTTTCGAATTCTTCGCTTCTTGTTCTAGTCGCCATTTGTGATACTCCCAGCCACTGGGCTTCTGTTTACCAGTTTCTGAAAAAAAAAATAAATAAGTTGGTCCAAGACACTCCAAGGCAGCACAAGCCGCACAAGTGCAAAAAATATCCCTTAGTAAGCCCCTGACCTTAATATTAAATTTTTTGATTTTTTAAATTATAATCCTACAATAATAACTGACTATATTAGAATTTAGAATGCTATCAAAGTCAGTCTTGTACCGTTGTAATATAAAAAAAAAACATCAATTTGACTCTTATGCATTGTTGTAAATAGCACCTTATTAACTTCCAAAGTCAAGGCGGCCGGATAATATAAATACTTGATGACGGCCGCGGCCGCTGCCTGTTCAAGTTACAGCACATGTTAATTGTGTAAATTTTGACTAAATCAAAACTACTAAAAGCTCTGTATTATGCCCATGCAAGGAAGCCGAAAATACAGAAAAAAAAATTATGACAGGCTTATTAAAGCTGATTAAGCACTCCTCTTAGTTTAAAGCATTGGTACTACTTACCTTGAGGAAAAATGCCGCCAAAAAGTTCACCACCAAACTCTTTAGACTTGAATTTCGAATAATACGTCAAAATTCACGCATTAATTATGAAAATAGCGTATTAAGTTTGGGTTGGGTATGGTTTTTTTCATAGATATTGATATAGTAAAGTTATTACATTATTTGTTTGTTGTTATGTTCAAGAAATAGGACGCGGCTGGCGCCGGCGCCGTGTGCTTCCTGGCGCCGGGCAGCAGCTTCTGCCCCTGCTGCCCCGGTAGCTACGCCACTGAATCGAAGTCATTTTTTTATACTTCTAGATAATTGACACTAATGAGAGTCATTTATTGGCACTTTAAGGCAATTGAAATCATCAATTTCTTCCAAGGAATTGTCTGTAGGAAGTTTCAATTGCCTGGAATAGCCACTTGAGTCTCAAGTAGTTAAGGCAACTTTTCAAGGCATTAGTGGCAATTTTGAAGTAATCGAAGTCATTTTTTGATACATCCAGACACTATTGAGAGTCATTTTCAGGCAGTTGAAAGCATCAATTTCTTCCAGGAAATTGTCTGTAGGAAGTTTCAACTGCCTGGAATAGTCACGTAAATTTCAAATAGTTGAAGCAACTTTTAAAGGCATTTGAGGCAATTTTGAAGTAATGAAAGTCATTTTTTGATACTTCCAGACAATTGACACTATTGAAAGTCATTTTCAGGCAGTTCAAAGCATCAATTTTTTCCAAGAAATTGCCTGGAAGAAGTCTCAACTGCCTGGAATAGTCATTTAAATTTCCAATAGTTAAAGCAACTTTTCAAGGCATTTGAGGCAATTTTGAAGTAATGGAAGTCATTCTTTTATACATCCAGACACTTGACACTATTGAGAGTCATTTTCAGGCAGTTCAAATCATCAATTTCTTCAAGGGAATTGCCTGGAGGAAGTTTCAACTGCCTGGAATAGTCACTTAAGTTTCAAATAATTAAAGTAACTTTTCAAGGCATCCATAAAATCGGAAAAAAAGGGGGGATATTCTCTTACTAACTGGATCAATAATTGATCTAAATTTCTACATTCTAAATTATTCAATTCCTCTTGACATGAAATATTAGAAAATTGGGAGTAATTACATCTGAAATAATAGTACTCATCCTCCACTTTAATAAACCTCAACTTTCTAATTGTCAAGTTTAGAGTTTTAGGGCCCCAAAATAGTCAAAACATTAATTTCTAGTTATCAAAAATGCTTCATTAAATTCATTTCAAAATAGTCTTGTTTATGGTTAGGGACAATCACGCAAAAAAAAAGTATTAAAAAGCCATATGTCAAATGACAAAGTTCTCATCATGGTGGAATTCTAAAAACTAAATTTCAATTCTGTGTCGTTTCAAAATAAGACACATGTTCGTTCATAAAACTTAATTGTTAAAACATACATTTTTAATTGTGTCTCAGCCTTAACACAATTTCAGACTTTTGGAAGATATTACTACTAGGGAAAATTTTCCTATAAGAAGGTTTATGGTGCTAAATCCGAATTTATGATCTAAATTTGAATAAACTGACCCTATTTCCCACAATACGCGATTAAAACTTACTTCTTTCAAAAAACTGCTTGCCACAAGTGGTGCACTCGAAGTCCTTGGTGCCTCCGTGCTCTTTCTTTTTATGCAAATTCAACCTGTATTTAGATCGAAAACTTTTGGCGCATTGGTCGCACATATATTCGTCCGCCGTACTTTTATGATAATAAAACACGTGATGCCTCAAAGCGGTCGCGCTTTTCGACACCAGACCGCAAAACTCGCAAGTCACCGGATTATACTCGTGGGTTTCCATGTGTTTCCGTAGCCAATAACTTTGGACTTCTTTGTTGCAGACTTTGCAAGTGACCCTTGCCGGGGGCGGTTTTGTTTTCGGTTTTTTCTTTATGCGGACGATTATTTGTGAGGAGGGTTTCTGGGGAGATTCGAGGCGCTTTTTTAGGAAGAACACTCCATCGGGAGCTTTGATGAGTGATGATGATGACCCTTGAGTTTTGTCTGGGGCAGTCGGAGTCCATTCTAAAAGAAAGTTGTAATCTTGCAATGTTATATAGTGTGAAACTAACTAGAAACTTTCAATATTATTTAAGACAAAGACGTTTATTGGTGTTAAAACTACATAACACAGTTTACACAAGTCAATATTATAGCCTCAAATAATTATTATTAGCTTTAAACTTTTAGATACAAGGTATTGCTTACATTTTCTCGTAAACTCTTTAAGAGACAATAGACGTTTCATAGTTATTAATGTCCATTGTAACATGTAAGAAACAATTAAATATATAATATAGCCTAGGAACAGTCAATATGCTAAGTTTACAGAAAAGTGCTTTACAGTTTGCGATATATATATTTACGCTTACAATATTTCTTATTTCCTTTGAATGGAGAAAATACATTACATTACATGTGATATTTTTAATGATATCTTTTCAATATTTATTAAGATTCATGCATTGAATAACATAAAACTACTTAGCAACCGTTGACTATATCTCCTCCAGACACATTTCACTACTTCAAAGTGATAAGAACTAAAAGCTGCATGATTTTCTTGCTATTCTTATATGATAAATATATACATAGTTCTAACATTTTTTGTCTTATTGTAATATTTAGTTGAACAGACTTGTGGGTCAGTCTTAAAGGTCCAAGCAATTTGAGAATTTGAATATATTATTAATAAATTTTCTACTAATGTGTACCCTTCTGAACCTAAGAAATGAACATTCTTAAAACTAATTTAAGTGTATTGGTATAATAATCCAAATATGAAGTGTTTCCTTACCATTATCAGAACATTTGTCATCAAATCCTTCTGGATCCCGAATACTCTTATTATCATCATCTTCATAAGGTTCATTGTCATTGTGTTCTGCCGATGTCTCTGTAATAACTCCCTCCTCAGTTCTATTTGTATTATAAGTTTTCGCTATATCAACTACTGCAGCACTGTCATTACTTTTTAATATCTGTGAAGACTTTCTTGTGACGATGTTTTCTTGCCTACAATTTGCCAGGAATTCTTCGAGGAGTAATTTATGAGACTGTATAATTAGTTTTCTCATTTTTAGGGCGGATTTCACGTTTTTTGCACAGTCTAGGCAGGACTTTTTTGGAAAACCATCATCAGGGTTTACCTAAAAATGAAATTTTTGATAGTTGGATAGTACCATATGGAACAAAGAGCTTATAAAAAACAATATTAAGTCTGAAGACTACTCCTACTCTATAGTATTGCTTACATTAACACCAGCCAATATCCGAATCATCTTGGGAAAATCATCTTTGAAAATGTCTATTTTGCTTTTGCAATTTTTTAAACATAGTCTGCACCTGTAAATATCGCCCATTTGTCTGAATAAAATTGAAAAGTACAAGTATATTTAATAAACTGACAACATAAACAATAATAACAACAAAAGCACTTTCGAGGTTATGTAAATGTCAGTGTCACTGTCAACCGTTGTCATCAATTAATTGTTCATTATAGCGACAGTTTCTATGGCAACTGCTGCTACAGATAGATATAAAACCAATAGTAAAACTAAATATTATTTGGATTTAAAAATGCATAAAATATACCCAAAAAAAAAATATAAAGATTTATAAAATATACAAACAAATAAATTTTTAGTGAGGTGGCCACCCTGTGAGAAACCCCTTCTTCCGACCAACAGATGGGCATAACGCCTATCCGCCATTTTGAATCTGTCACTATTACGTCAAAACAATTTGCTCTGCCACGCCCAAATTTCGTAAAAGAAAATACTCAGGACCGCTAGAAATAGTAAATATAACACCCATCATACCTAAAATAAATAAAACTCATAAAAATGCATAACCGCTCGCTCTCTATACTATACATAAGTATACGCAAACGGTTGTATATCATATTAACAATGCCATCGCCCTTTCATAGAACATAGGCGTACGCATTATAACATAATATAAAAACGCAATTTCGTTTAAATGAATTAATCTAGTCTAGTCATTAATATATTGCGAGTATAGCTTTGACAAAAAAAATTTAAAATGGCCGATCTTGACAACAAAATCAAATCGTGAGGGTGGTGGGAGAATTTGCACCTACTACCTGATTCAAAATGGCGACGTTAAGTATATAAATTAAATAATTATAATGATAATGCATATACCACCCTGTCCATGGTGACGTCATCAATTAAATAATTTATTGATTAGAATGCAGTCTGATAGTAAAACCTTATGTCTATGCTAAAGTATTGATTTTCGCCTTATGGCAAGCATGCGCACACATGTATTGCAGTTTTTCTAATCCTAATAATTAAATATGAATTTATCCGTTCTACTTGTGGTAAATTATCTTTGGGCGTATTTCCGATAATATTTATTAATAATTTTGTTTACAAAGAAGTCATGAATAATTGACTCGCTATTAGGCGTGGCCCATAGCAACAGATTAACCCTCTTTTATTATATTATGACTCAAAATGGTGCTTAAATTAAATTGATTTAATATTTATTAATTAAAAGCAAGAATATCTTGTTTTCTTAGGTGCACCCATGGTTGAACGCGTTCCTTCAATAAATAAAATATCCGTATGGAAATTCGCACGCCCTTGGTAGCAATTGAATCAATGGTGTAGTGCACGACAAATATAATTTAATAAAACGTTTATTTTTATTTTAAGGTGATTTGCATGGTTCGCTTGTACATTATGCCTTTAAAAAGCAATAAACTGAATTAATAGTTTAATCGTTTTAGTTAAAACGTGCCTCGCCTACACGGTGGATCAATTAAAATTCTGTTATTATGGTTAAATTTCAAAATAGTTCGGTCGATTTATAGAAATGATAATTAGTTACTATATATTGATAATTGGATGTTATTCAAGATAAATATATCGGACGTTTCATGCTCAGTTCGGCCAGATTATTTTTTTTTTAATTTACGTCGCACGCCTATGGTCACTGTTGGAATAAAGGTAACAGGGTCGGACTTTTTCTTTCGACTTAAAAAGATTAATTCTATTTTTTTTTTGGCTATTCATTTTTTGTTGTTATGTTTTTATAGTATTAAATATACCGGGTGAACTATATTTAATGTTATCTCCCCCCCATCCTTTTATTTTTTTTTTAATTAAGCCTCTAGAAAAACAGGTACATTATAAAGTTTTGACCTAAGAATTGTAATTGTAAAATGGCGGATGGACGCCATCTTGAAAATGAATAATTAGGAACCATTTAAATTTTATTTTCTGCTATAAAAAAAGTCATATATCATATATCCTTAATTCCCTCTTTTTTTTTACCTAAATTGATTTCCTTTACATTGAACATGGTCCATCTAGAAACAGGGGCATATAAATGTTTGACAGAAAACTGACAGGTTTCATTTTTAGATTGACAGGCGGACGCCATCTTGAAAATACAAAATGATTACCGTTTCAAGAGCTGCGCAAATACATTAGAATAAATGCAATAGAGAAAGTAAACGTGTCTTCTTCCTATTGTAGATTAGTATAATATGACCATTTCGGAATCGTAAAATACTCGATATTATCTTAAAATGAGGTAGCTACACATGTCAAGTTTATATATTTCACGTAAAAACTTATAATAGTTATATAGGAAATCCTATTTAGTCTAAGAAAAATTGAAATAAAAAGCCTTACAAATCAATTTTCCAATACAAAATCTTCTGGGGGTATGTACATATTATAAGAAATCATCCGATAAGAAATACCTTATCGAGCCGCCGCCGGTCATGCGAATCCAGAATCACCATTGAGATCCGATATATTTTTCGCTGAATTCCGAGGAATTGTTTTTTTGTTATGATGGTGGATTTTTATATATCAGGAGGATTCTGTGCTTCTCCGTGCTCCGATATACAGGGTGTCCCAGCGAAAACGAAACAGAGCTATTTTCAGTATGAAAAAAAAATTTTTTTTCAAAAATCTCGGACACGTCGATTTTATTTTTGAGGGGGACAACTTTTCCTTACCAAGGCACCCTCATACCAGCAACCCCCTTCGAGGGGGTGGAATCACCCCTAAAATCCTAAATAGAAAGAGGGGTCCTTTTAATTCTGAATATAACTGCCAAATTTAAAGTGGCTAAAATTATTTCTCTGGATAAAACAGCTTGTCAAAATTGCGAAAACAGCGAAAATGAAAAAGGTATTATGGACTCTTTTTTGGATAATATTTTTAAAAGAACAAGGAAATCCTATTTTCGAAGGGGTCACTTATTAATTAGGAGGCCACCTAATACCTGGAATCCTTTACGAGGGGTTGAAAGCACCCCTTAAATCTTAAACAGAAAGAGGGATCGTGTTATACCTTATGTTGAAAGCGTTTTCACTTTAAATTTAAATGGTGACTTCTGAGTGACTGATGGATTTCTTCTGGATATGAAAGCCAAATAAAATTCTGGAAAAAATGCTTTAAATAAACCTTTATGCCTGAAACCCTTTCTTACAATTTTTTTTATTGGGTCATTAAAACATGATTAAAAATTTATTAGTATTGTTAATATTATTGTTATTACACCTTATCAGCATATCATAAATAAAAACAAAATACCAAATAAAATGCAAACACAAGTATCTGAAGAATTTATTTAGCTTGCTAAATATCATTGGTACTTTTTTCATAAAGCAGCGTTTATTTAAATAGTTTTAAATTATTACCCATGGTTTATTCTACTGCAGAGAGGGTTGAGATGATAGAGTTTTTCTTTCGGCATAACAATTGTGCCAATAGAACGGTACAAGAATTTAATGACCTTCATCCAGAAAAACGAGTCAACAGAAAATACGTTCTAGAAATAGTTGCTAAATTTGGGGAATCTGGCAGTGCAAATAACTGTCCTAGGTCAACTTCATGCCGAGCCAGGAATAAGTGTCAGAAAATTGGCGACGAGTACAGGAGTAAGCAAAAGTAGTGTTCATAGGATACTTAAGCATAATAAATTCCATGCTTACAAAATTCATCTGGTGCAAGTCTGAATGAGGACGATTTTGACAGACGAGTGCAATTTTGTGAATCGCTTAGTGATATGATAACTGTTAATCCGCGTCTTATTTACAACATTTGTCAACTTTTCAGATGAATGTACTTTTTTTCTTAACCCTTTCAATACGAATGACGTATTTATCCTTTTTATATAAACTTGACTCCCAGACGGGTGTCGGTTATATTCGTCTTGCTCTATTTAAATTCTCCAAACGGTTGCCGGATAAATCCGACCCTATTTAAAATTTACTACGTCCGTCAGACTATCGTCGAGTTACTCCGTCGCCCCTTTCATGTTGTTTACTCCGCCATTTACTCGTCTTAGTACTGCTTACGATGTCGTGCGATAAAGGTGCCAGTCCGTCGCGCCCTAAAAGGGCCAAAAAAGATATTTTCCCAAAATTTCTGCGGTTTGGATGCAAATGAGGCTAGAGAAATATTGAAAACTGTAGAGTTAGGTGACTTAAGTAGTGACGAAGAACGAACGCGGCGCGAGGAAGTGTTGGAGAATGAAGATAGCCAGCAAGAAAATATAGACAAAAATATTGAAACCCCAGAGAGGCAGATGCCAGACGAGATACAAATAGACTGAACAAATAAAGAGTTTAAGCCACAAAAACATGTATTTATAAATGATCAAACTGGAGTAAATCCTGACATCAATCTTGGTCCATCTTCAACTGAATTGTAATACTTTTTAAATATTTTTACAGATGATATTAGCGATGTTATTATCAGAGAGACAAATCGCTATGCAGCAGAAAAAAGCAAAGACTGGAAGGATCTTGACAGGTCAGAATTTTACGTATTTATGGCATTAAATTTTCTTATGCCAAGAAATAAAAAACTATCTGTACATGAATATTGGTCCACTAATCCGTTATTACATTCTCCCATTTTTGGAGAGTGCATTTCAAGAGATAGATTTACATCCATATATAGATATTTGCATTTCTGCAACAATGCAGAGGCTTCAAATGATGATCGTCTTTACAAAATTGGAGCTATTTTGCCGAAAATTAAGGAAAGGTTCAAAAATGCATTCTATCCTTTTGAGTGCTTAGTAATAGATGAGAGCCTGGTACTTTTCAAGGGACGCCTCGCATTTAAGCAATACATTAAAACAAAAAGGCACCGCTTTGGTATAAAATTGTATGTATTATGTGATTGCGAGACGGGATACATTCTGGATTTCAATGTCTACATTGGAAAAGATACAAGTTTAGAAAAAAGCAAGAAAATCCACTTCTGGGAATTACAGGTGCAGTTGTGCTGAACTTAATGGAGCCATATCTGGATAAGGGCCACTCGGTCTATACAGACAACTTTTATACCAGCCTTTCGTTCTCTGTTTCTACATGCCAGATTTAAAAAGCAAACTAAATCCAGGGGAAGTATTTTGGAAAAGTTCTAAGAAGCTATTAGCATTGAGATGGAAGGACCGCCGAGACGTGACAATACTCTCCACTCCACATGCATAAAAACCAAATAATAACTTTATCCAAAATAAACCGAAAAACAGGAGAAAATGTAAAAAAACCTCTATGTGTATTAGATTACAATGCAAACATGGGAGCTGTCAGACATGCTAGTCAGCAGCATAGACTCTATGAGAAAGAACATAAAATGGTATAAGAAATTATTCTTTCACTGTGCAGACTTATGTATTTTAAATTCCTATGCATTGTTCCTAACACAAAATGAGAAGAAAGTTCCCTTGGCAGCTTTTGATTTGAATCATATAAGTCAGTTATTAGGAAGGTAGGTTCATAAAAATATATTTTATATGCTAATATGTCATAATTTTTTTTTAAGCCATGCACTTCAGCGCAAAGTGCCGCCAGCTATTCCTTCCGCCAAAAAAAGGCTGACAGAACGTCACTTTCCGTCCTTGGTTCCTGCCACAGAAAAATCAATAAGAGCTATGAGGCGCTGTGTTGTTTGTGCCCAACCAGTGTTGGAGTGAAAAAAAGAAAAGAGTCTAGATATATGTCCAAAGACTGTAATGTAGGTTTATGTATCGACCCATGCTTTGAGACATACCATACCGTATCAAATTTTTAGTTTTCATATATTGCTAATAATTAAGGTTAAGTTGTCGTTTGTATGTATGTATCAGTAAATTATTATGAATGAATAAATACTTATTTTTCTTTGTAAAAACAGTTTTTTGTCAGTTAAATAAACAATAAAAACCCATTCGTATGTTTTTTTTACTGACGGATTTATCCGATATTCGTCTCTCGGCCAACACTAAGATGTCCGTCTGAGAGGTTTACCTATAGAAATAGGGTGCCGTATTGAAAGGGTTAATGGCAACGTAAATCGTCATAACTGCCGCTACTGGTCAAATGCAAATCCGGGCCAGTTTCGTGAAGTTCATACCCAGTTCCCTGAGAAGTTAAATGTTTGGGCGGGAATCTTGGGCGGCTCCATTGTTGGTCCGTTTTTTCTGCCCGGAAATTTGAATGGAGAAATGTACCGAGATCTCTTGGAAAATGCCGTATATCCAAGAATAGTAGAAATAATGGAAGGCGGAAATCATTCTGATGATGATCAAGTCGTTTTCCAACAAGACGGAGCGCCTCCACATTATGCTGCTGGTGTGAGGCAATATCTTGATGAGATATTTCCTGATTGTTGGATTGGAATTAGAGGACCTTTTATGGAATGGCCAGCTAGGTCACCCGATTTAACCCCATTAGATTTTTTTTTATGGGGGCATTTAAAAACAAAAGTTTACGCTACCCAACCAGACACCCTAGAAGACTTACGCCAGAGAATTATAAATGAGTGTCAGATGATAACACCTGTTCTACAAAACATCAGGCATCGTTTTGAGCAAAACCTGTATTCCTGCATGGAAGTAGGCGGGGCACAATTTGAACATTTAATAAATTGACGTATTTTAAATAAACTTGTTTTATTTAAAAGACACAAAAGGAAAAGGGTAGGTATTTCTTATCTCTCCACTTTTACTGGCAGTAAAGATTGTATTTCTTGCTATTTTTATATCCACAAGATATCCATCAGTCACTCAGAAGTCACCATTTAAATTCAGAGTAAAAAGGCCTTCAAAATAAGGAATGACACGACCCCTTTTTCTATTTAAGATTTAAGGGGTGCTTTCAACCCCTCGAAAAGGGTTCCAGGTATTAGGGTGGCCTCTTAATTAATAAGTGACCCCTTTGAAATTAGGACTTCCTTATTCTTTTAAAAATATTATCCAAAACAGAGTTCAAAATACCTTTTTCATTTTCGCTGTTTCTACAATTTTGACAAGCTGTCATATCCGGATAAAAAATTTTAGCCACTTCAAATTTGGCAGTTATATTCAGAATTAAAAGACCTTTAAAATAAGGTATCACACGACCCCTCTTTCTATTTAAAATTTTAGGGGTGATCCCACCCCCTCGAAGAGGGTTACTGGTATGAGGGTGTCTTGGTAAGGAAAAGTTGTCCCCCTCGAAAATAAAATCGACGTGTTCGAGATTTTTGTAAAAAAAATTTTTTTTCATACCGAAAATACCTCTGTTTCGTTTTCGCTGGGACACCCTGTAGAAGCCACTCGTGTTTATAATATAAGATAATGGTATTTGGTTTAATTTACGTGAGACGGATTATAAAGTATTAATTAAGAGTTTTTGTCGTTTAATTTCTAACAATATAGACAACATTTTAATTTTTAATGCACATATTGATCATACTGCTAAAAAATTAAATTCTTCCACTTTCCTTCTAAGAAATATGAAATCATTACTTGTCGAAAAGTCTGTCCTATTGACAATTTATCTTGATGTCCTACAGCTTAAATCCAGTTTTAGATCTTAACCAGTAAAATATTTTACTCAATTTTACATAACTCTAAAGTTGGTGCTGTATAATCCTCATTTTATATTTACAAAATTTTAATTATGCACCTCCTGATTATTGTATTTAATATAGTTGTTTTGTGTAGAATCGAATTAAACTCGACCCATGAATAGATAATAATAAATTCGTGATGCGTGGCTTTCGAAGTCCGTCCCTGTCTACGCATTCCGATTTCTACACAATCTCCAAAATAGAGGTAGACGATTTGGGATATTTAACTTTATTTTAAAAAAATGCAATAAAAAGGGAGTTTTTGAAGAGCCCGAAATTTTATATTAAAAAAAATAAATATTTCGACCCTATTTTATTATTTTAACGCGTAAATTGCCCACTTAATATATTAAATTAAAAACCATTTTAAGTAAATATCATACATGTTTTTATAAACATCTTTTTACTGCCCAACGGTACCATTGGGGCCATGAAAACGCCCCCCCAAAAAAGACGCTAATTTTTTAATGTTCCCGATTTTTGATTTTCGCGCCATAGTGACAAAGCCCTGGAAGATGGCGCCACCGTTTTGTTAGCAAATTTCTTCACAAAAATGGCGTCAGAAAGTTTGGTGAGCGAGTGTTGTAGAATTTCGGCTTGATTAACGATACAATATATCGTTCTTTTCTTAATTTAACATTGTAAATAATTAATGTAGAACTTGTACATTAGTTTAACGTTAAAATTAGCTTCGTAACGTTACCTTTAGTGACTAAAAAGTGCCTCTGTAGTTTGTGAATAGATTGTCCCCACATTTTTCGGGAGCCATATTAATGACTTTTTAAAGCGAATTTACCGACTTTTAAGGCTTTTCTCGATTTAAATGAGAGGTACGTATTATTTAAATGAAATCTTTAATTAATTTAACGTTAGATTTGCACAGAATTTTTAGTAGTAAAACCTGTTTTTGAGACCGAAAGCGTTTCATGTTTCATACATGTCAGAGGTCATGACTTCTTTTAAAATTTGGACGTTAAGATGATGCTTTGTATAAGATGTGGAACGTTTCAGGCTGATTCAATCAATAAACATTTATGTTTTCCATAAAATCTCTTTATAAATAAACAACTTTTCATTAAAACCCACACAAAGGATCTTCCTCTTTAGTATTGATGAAATATGAATGCTCAAGGTTACCAAATATAATGGGATCTGCTTCAGGTTTATCTGGGATGGTTGGATTAATGGAATTTTTTCTGTACAGTTCATGTAATTTAAATCCTATTCATTTATATTTTATGTTTGGCAGGAAATTTGTTTTTATACATCTCTTCAGTGCTTTTTTTACATAAATTGTTTCCAAAATTGCTCTCGAGTAAAATGCTGTACCTTCTCTATTTCTACACATACAGGTACTGTCACTATAAAAAAATATTATTCACAAATCTTTTTTATGTCAGTTGTATTGTATTGGCATATGGAGTTTACTTCATCTTAGGCTAGGCAAGCAATTGTGATTTTAATTCAATTTATTCTTTGCATTAATTCAAATTCAAATATGCTTTATTGTTTGAACAAAACTTCACCTAATCCTAAAGAAACAATGTTTGAATTAATAAAATCAACTATATCTAACTTTTCTTAACTTCAACATTTAGGGATAAAAAAAAGAAAAACATTTAAAACAAACAGGTTAGGAAAAGAGCTAGGTCTCCCTTAATTAATTAAAATCTGATTGTCGTTGAAATATTCAGCCACAGAGTGATAAGCTTGACCACTCAGAAATCTCCTCAAGAGAAACTTAAATTTGATGAGAGATTTTGCCCCTCTAATGTCCTCTGGTAGGTGCTTAAAGATTTTTATACCTTCATAAAAAATTGATCTCTTCACCAAGGCAAATGTTGGAATGGGAAGCCGCAAATTATTCCGCTGGCGGGTGACATATCGTGGATTCTGTAGGACAAACCTGTATTGATGGGAGAAAATAAGGCATGCCACTTCCTGTATGTATAGGCAGTAGATTGTAAGAATGCGCTCCCTGATAAAATATGGTCGGCATGTTTCTGTAGAACAAACAACATCTGTGGAAGATAGTTGCTTGCACTACCCCAAAAGCAGACACCATACCTGAGATGGGACTTAATCAGGGAAAAGTACACGGCTCTCCCAATCCCCATGCCAAGCTCCCGACAGGCCACCCTAACAGCAAAACAACCCGCAGAAACCCTATTGCTGAGACTCCGTATATGGTCCTCAAACTTAAGTTCCTTGTCAATCACCAGACCCAAAAACTTATTGTTAGAATAAGGCGGGACAGGGCAGTTAGCAATAAGAATATTATCAAGACTACCGTTATTTGTAAAACAAATTAGTTTGGTCTTCTCTGGATTTAATGATAGTAAATTAGTAAGAGCAGAAATATTTTCAGTCCCATTCCACCATACCAATTATGGCATTAATGAGCAAATTACACCAATGGCTGGAAGTGCTAATGGTCTGTCAGGACAGATAAACTTTTTTGACTCTAGGATAACATCTTTTAAGGGGCAGTTAAAGAATATTATTTCATAGGGGCTTTAATTAATTAACTCATCTACACCTTTCACTGATTTATAGATAGTTTTGTATCTGAATATATATGTTTGTATGGGTATGCTATGTAATACTTTTGTAAATGGATTCCGTTAATAAATAAATAAATACATAAATAGTCAAAGTCAAAAATAGCCTTATTGTTATGTAACATCATCTGTTGTTAACAAAGCATTATATAAAATCTTAAAGATAGTTGACAACATAATCTTTTACAAAAATATAAAAATTTTAACAATTCTTACATACATAGAATATAGAACACACCCAAAGAAAGGGTAGTAAGAATTCATATTAGCAAGAGTTTCTTTATATTTTTCCTAAAACGTTTTTCACAATTTATTAGCCTTATATAAAGGGGTAGGTGGTTAAAAAGCCTTCTGCCCCCGTACACAAAAGAGGACTTAATCTGCTCACTTTTTGGGATAGGCAGAGGTAAAGAGAAGGTTGTTCGGAGATTGTAACCCGAGGAGGGGGGGCCAAGCTGATGGCGATATTTTTTGTGGATAAGACAAACAGTCTCTAAAATAAAAAGGCATGGAAATGTCAGGACAGAGTGTTTTAAAAATAATGGCCTACAGGGGCTACGAAAGGGAGCTGCACACATGTAGCGTATGGCTCTTTTTTGCAAAATAAATAGAGAGCTGAACAAATACTGAGAGCACACACCCCAAAACACAATACCGTATCTCAGATAAGACTCAATAAGAGCATGGTAGGCAATTTTGGCCACATCAAGTCCCAGAGAATGTGTTATTACTCTAATAGCATAGCAGTTGGATGATAACTTCCCTAATAAAGAGGAGATATGATTTTCAAATAAATAAATAAATAAATTTGTTCTGAACCACTCATATATAAGTTGAAGATCAGCCAACATGGCTATTCTCAAAGAGTCGGTATCATACCCATGCCAGAGAACGGTGGTGTCGTCAGCAAAGAGCGTGAATTTTCCCTGGATATTAAGTCGGATGAGGTCGTTAATATATAGGAGAAAAAGTATTGGTCCCAGTACCGACCCCTGAGGTACTCCCCAGGCAACAGATTGATATTCAGAATACTCCGACCCCACATACACTCTCTGACGACGACGGCTTCAGATATGAACAAAACCAACTCGCCGCCAAGCCCCTAAAACCATAGTGGAGGAGCTCCCGCAGCAGAACCTCGTGACTGACGCAGTCGAAGGCGTTCGACAAGTCACAAAACACAGTAGCGGAAACTCCACCACCGTTAATCTGACAGTAGATATCACTCAAAAAGTTAAACATTGCGTCTTTGTGTTTTTACTTTCTTGAAAGCCAAACTGAGAACCACTAAGAATAATCTTTGATTTTAAATAAGACATCACACGTTTTTTAACCAATTTTTCAATAATCTTTGAAAGTGTGGACAGAGGGGATATTGGTCTAAAGTTTGATGGTTCAGCGAGGCTGCCTGTCTTATGAATTGGGATAACTTTAGCAGATTTTAGGCAAGCAAGAAAGGTGCCCATAACCCATGATGCATTTATAGCCTCAACAAGGACACTCAGAGAGATGTCCGGCATGTTCAGGAGTATTTTGGCAGATAGGCCATCCTCCCCGGCTGAGTTTTTGTTTTTTATAGAAGTTAATACCTCCTTAAGCTCAACCAAGTCTGTAGGTATAAAGAAAAATGATCCTTGAATACTGGTGCTTGATAAATAAGTAAGTGGATCTGTTGTTGGGAAACCCAAATGTTGGCTTTTTGCCCATTGACTAAACAAACAAATAAATAATTAAAAGAGACACAATTTTTTTTTTTTTTTGATATTAGATGGGATGGGCCAGAATCCTATAACCTCTCCGACGGTTGTATTGTTAGACCGCTCTCAATATGGACCCGGTGGGCCCTTGGTATGCCTCTTATAACAGATTGGCGGCGGGGGAACATCATCCCCTGGCCGCTGCGGCCGCTGCTGCCGCCGCAGCTGCCTCAGCTACGACTACAGCAACATCGGCAGCACCCACTCATACAGCCGTCCTGCCCGGAGGGTTTTTGTCCCCTCCCACTGTGGGATACGATACTGTGTTCAGTCCGTTGTTTCATGGGGCCGTAGCCGCTAGTGGGGCCAAGCCGCATTATGTTGCACAGGTGAGTTATTCAAAGTTTTATTGTCCAACAGGAACAAACAACATATAAGATCAAACTCACTAATTAATAATTTTTAATTGGCATGTGGCTTTATGCAGTCTTATAAATACATTTGTTTCTACATTGGGAGTGCCTCAGGGCAGCAATGTTAAACCTTTACTGTGTGTAATTTTCATTAACCACTTACCCGAGTGTGTTAAATTTTCCCAAAGCCTAGTTTTTGCTGATGATTTTAAAATATTGAATCAAATTAGTTCTCCTAATGATGTCTCTTAATATCAAGCAAGTGTTATTTAATCAGCTTTACCTGAAAAAATAGCCCAATATTATTTATTTACAGACTTGCCATTTTACAATAAATAGAACTAATTACTAAATACAGTATAGATATACATTGCTATACAAAAAAAAAATGAAAGTATATATCACAATATATGCCTTAAAGATCCTCTAACTCTTGCCTCTGAAGTTCCAAAAAAATCTACAGATTGTTGCATAGAGTTTGCATTATTTAACATTCTTGTAATAGGGTTATTTTTGCCATAATTTGTAGAATGGTAAGGAACATAAAAAACGTTAGTATGCCGATTCCTTCTTATAGGTACATTCAGACATACTAGACTTAAAAGATCTGGACAATCAATTAGACCATTAATAATCTTGTGAAGTAAACGAATTTCAAGATTTAGTCTCCTTCCTTCCAAAGTATCAATATTAAGTAGCGATCTTAATTCACTATAAGAATAATCATCTCTGATATAACCTTACTGTAACCAATATAACGAAGAAACTTATTCTGCACTCGCTCAATTGCAGTTACATGTGTTACATAACAAGGGTTCCAGATAGGTGAGCAATACTCTAGAACACTTCTAACTAGCGAGCAATATAGTTTCTTTATCGTAAAAATTGAAAAGCCCTTACTAGAAAAACCTAACATGAGCCCGAGAGATAATACCCAATATATGAATATCAAATGATAATTTGTTGTCCAATACAACACCAAGATCCTTCATTTAACTTATTCAGGTAACCTTTAAGTTAGTATGGTTGATGGAATAATTGTAAGAAATAGGACTTTTTACTCTTCAAAATGATATATGATAGCATTTTTTTACGTTAAGGTCCATATGATTTGCTTGACACCAGCCATAAAAATTATCAATGTCTTCCTGAAGAAGCTTAACATCAGTCATTGTTCTAATAGGCCGAAATATCTTTACATCATCTGCAAACATTAGTACCGAGCTATTTTTTATATTTTGAGGTAAATATTATAGGAACAAATTGAACAGAAGGGGACCGCAGTGTGACCGTTGAGGTACCCCTGATGAAACAATTATCGATCTAGACACCGAACTACCATATTTGACTCTCTGCATTCTATCAGTTAGAAAACTATTTAACCAATCAGCTACCCTACCGCTAATTCCCAAGGCCCTTAACTTTGCAACCAAGAAATTATGGTCCACTCTATCAAAGGCCTTGGAAAAGTCAGTATAAACAGAGTCGACTTGACACCCTTACTCCATATTGCTTAAAATAAAATTTATGTACATTAAAAGATTTGTATTGGTAGATCTATTTTTTATGAATCCATGTTGCTCACTATTAAGTATACCACGACAATCACTGTACAGTTTTTTAGCAACAAGGGAGTCAAACAGTTTAGGTATTTCACTCTGAATGGAGACTCCCCTATAATTATCAACAGCCGCTCTATTCCCTGATTTAAATATGGGTTTTATATTGCTCACCTTCCAGAAATCTGGAAAAATTCCTGATTCCATTGATTTGTTAAAAATCATTGCTAGAGGAATAGTCAAAGTGTAAACACATTTCTATAAAAAGTAACATGGTATTCCATCTGGCCCAATACTTAGTTTAAATGGCATTGAAATTATTCCATCTATTATATCAATTAAACTAAAATGATAATAATTTACATTTATACAATTTTGAAAAACATGATTATTGGAATGATCTTTTACCGGCATTTTATATACACTAGAAAAAAGTCAGAAAATAGATTAACAAGTTCCTGACTATTATGACTATTAATGCCATTAAATTCAACTGTTTGAGGCAACATAAAATGTTTTCTTTTTTCATTAATGAATGACCAAAAAGATTGAGGATTATCATTAATATTGTGCTCTATATTAAGAGTAAGTTCTTTGCACTTTCTTCTAAGTGTTAAAAATGTTTCATAATCATAAATTTTACCTGACTCCATGTACAATTTATGGGTTTTCTTTTTTTCTATGACCATCCTACGTAGTTCAGCGCTAAACCACTTTGGAAAGGATGAGGTTTTAAATTTTTTAAAAGGTACAAAATGCTGAATACCCTGAAATAAAATGTCGTAAAATAATGACACATAATCATTTACATTTAAGTTTGCAAAATAAGTTTGCCAATCAATCCCTGCAAAAAATCATTTAATGGAAAGTAGTTACAATTATTATAGTCATAAAAATACTCTTCATAGTTACTGGATATATTATCACAATTAATATGAACTCCAAAAGTTATGGCAGTAATGTGTCAATAGCTTCTGACACATCTAAATCTTTTATATCCGAAAAAACTAAATCTAAAAGAGTATTCCTACTGTTTACTACAAAGTTAAGTTGATACATGTTAAGAAAATTAAAACAGATAAACTATTTGCTAATAATACTATTAACTAATACCTGTTACTTCATTTTTCCATGAAACTTCAGGAATGTTGTAATCTCCAACTGTCACAACAATCCTACAATTATCAATATCAAAATATTTACTAAATAAACTATCCATTGTATTGCAATGAGATTGATAAACTTCTAATTTAGATTGGGGAGGAATATATACACAGCCTAAAATAATTATTGTCTTATTAATTTTTACTTCAACAAAAACCTGTTCAACATTATTTTCAATAATTTCTATTAATTTTGATTGCAAGTTTTTTGCTACCGCAATTAAGACGCCGCCTCCGCGTTTTTTACCAGTCTCTGGCCCTCTATCAACTCTATATATGTTAAAGTTTAATGGTCCAATTTCCGCATCTTCAAAGTCCTTATTCAACCAAGTTTCACTCAACATTATAATATCATAGGTACATGATAATGCAGCCTGGGAGAAATCGAAAAGTTTTGTCCTCATTCCACCCACATTCTGATAGTAAATCATGAGATTCTGAAATGTTTTTTGATGATATTGTTTGTACCCGTAGTTTTGTTTTTATTCAACCGAACCAATTATATGACTATAAATAATATTGTAATTAGTAGAAAGACTGAATGCCAAGACTTGGGGGTTTATTTGCATACAAACCTTAAATTTAATAAACACCAGGACATAAAAAAAGCATATAGGGCACTGGTTTTGTTATTATAGAAACTCAAGGTGGTTTAAAATAGATACTGTAATTAGACTGTTCAATGCACTAGTTTGACCTCAGCCTATGCAGCTATAATAGGGTCACCTCAAGAAAAGGTTCATTGTAACAACCTTTACCTTACTTCCGAGTGCCTGGAAGAATTTGAAATAAATCCTTGACTGCCTTGAAAGGTATAACAGTATTTAATTTGCTCTATACATTTAGAAGAAAGGTCAACAAGGTTTTGATGTAAAAAAGTCGGGGGTCCAACTAAATTTAACTTTTTTTGATTCCTTTTTTCAAGCATGTGTTGGTCTTTGAATTTTTTTCTTAAAAATTATACAAGGAAAGTGATTTTTCAAATAGTTGCATAATCTGGAAAGTATACTCGTACAGGGACAGTATTATTTTGAATTGCTATGACATATTGCTACATTATTCCACGGGAGTCATAAAATATTTATTTTCAAGATTTTTAAGAAGTGTTACCAATGGTCACATGGACGCTTCGCCACTGGTGTTGATCCACCCTGAAAAAAACCAGGCTGATCAGGCAAAGTTTGCCTGACTAAGATGTTTAATTCCGTGAAACAGGTTACAATAAATGCAGGTCTCAAAGGCCTTAGAACAGTTGGACAAAATGGAAATTGAACGATAGTTCCCCACCATATTTCCTGACTTAAAGCCAAGGCAAATTTTTACTTGTTTCCAAATGTTGGGAAAAATGCTTGTGCCTAGTGACATATTGAATAATATGCATAGAGGTTCAGTGAAAGCAGAAAAAAGTGAAACCAAGGAAATGTTACAGTCTCTTATTTTTACTGTACTAGGCCAGTTATGCTACAATAAATTTGTGAGTGTATAAGACATAACTCTATCGTGCATAACTATACCAGAAAATGTGAATATTTACAGTGGCAAGAAGTATGGAAACATTGTATAAATCTTTAATTTTGTACCATTAGGGCAGTATACAAAAAACTACATTATCTTTTTGTGATATTTACTTTGCAACCCCATGGTCTTAATGCTCCTTGATGCCTCCACGTTGAGTCTATTAGAGTCTCATAATAATCAACAGAAATTTTATTCCATTCTTCCAGCAAAACTAGCCACACATCTTCTGAGTTTTTGATATTTGTTTGTCTAATTTCAAAGATTCTTTATAGGGTCCAAATCTTGTGATCGAGAAGACTAATTTATCGTCACTATTTAGGCGGTGTGTTTAGGATCATTATCTTGTTGGAAAATCCATTACAATCACTATATAAAATATGTCAACATATTTTTGAGTGCATCAAACTAGTGGACCAGTCCCAGATCGCCTTTCACACCATCAGATTTCCTCCAGCATGTTTAACAGTTGGAATGAAATACTTTGGGATGAAACTTTGACCTTTAAACTTTTTAAATATATTGTAGAACACACTTTCATATAAATTAAATATGATTTAATCTCTGGAAAGTATTGAAGCCCACTAGTTCCAGTGGTGATCTCTAGCAAACTTTAATCTGGCCACTCTATGCCAACTCGTCAACCATGGTTTTTTGTAATGCAATATTTTATTTATTTATTTATTCATTTATTGCCCAACAGGAAAACCACAATACAAAAGACAATTATAATATGGTAACAAAAAAAATACAACTCAACTAACAAACTTAAACAAACTATGCATATAACAAGAGTAAACCCACCCAAAGGCAATTATGAGTAGTACAATAGAAAGAAAAAACTGAAGCATCCAAAACACCTCCGGCCTACCTAATACTGCTCAAATCAAGAATTTTAATGAATTAACTGTAATCAATTGAGAACCAATAATTTATGCTGCAAAAGATAATGCTTGCATCACCTTTTTTTTTAAAGCAGTTGTAGAGCCAATAAAATGGCCAATGTTATTCTCACTATTTAGTGTGTTTAACCATGAACAGGTTTGGGTTGGTACGGGTCTTCTCGAGATAAAATTGAACAGGCTTTCTTGTGTGTATAGGAGGTACAAAAGAATTTAATTCACCCAATCAACTTTATTGCAGTAGAGTTTAAATAGAAAAAGTTGGCTGCTTAGTATGACACAATGTTTAAGGGATAAAAAGTTAAATCTCTGAAGAAGCAAGCTATGATCACAGTCTCTTGGGGGGTCATGTAAGAACACTTTACGTTTGAGTATTCCTTCTCTTCTTGAAATATTTTTTATTTATAGCACCCCTTAAATTCTGTTTAAAAATGTCAGTTTGCTTCACAACAATTTTCTGTCATATTACTTGCACTTAGGCATTGTAGTGCATAATAATTCAATAAAGCACAAGAGCAAGAACTGAAGAAAATTTTATAGAAGGATCTGTAAAACGTTTCCATACTTTTGTGGACAGCAAAATACTACAATCACTATTTAAATTCCAGAGTTTTAACAAACTTACACAGAACACCCTCTTTGTTGTTGATAAGGTAGTTGTGAGAAACAGTGAAAAAAAAAATATTTCCACACTTTTGTTCGCCAAGACCTAAGATCTGATCAAAGAAAATACTAATAAGCTGTTGTTTTTGTTCAATAGCCTTAGTGGCAATTTGATTAAATTCTTCTTTATTAGGTAACTCAACAACATCGTGCTTTAGCTGCCCAAGTAGCTTCTAAGCAAGCGAGCGAAAATGCCGAATTTCAGCCTCAAGCTCAAGCTTTCTTCGATCAGGGGGCGCATGCCTGGCAACAAAACAGCCCCTTTGGTATATTGCCCCATGAAAGTGTCGTGGCGACCTCAACTGGAAAACCTGTAAGTTTTAAAGCGTTTTTTCCGCATCGAGAGTAACTGAAACTTGTGTTTAGGTGCCAGTAACGCTTACGGAAGTGAACAGTTCCAAAGCGTTCACTTCCTCGACCACTACCAACTTGCAACAGTCGTGCATCGTGACCTCGCCGTCGACAACGAAAGAGTATCGGGTGCCTCAACCGCAAAATCGGGCATTTTTAAGGTAATGTTTTTTGTTTTGTGAAAAAAGTTCATCAGGGGAAAATTGCCGAGTTCTTCTTCTAGTTCACCAAATCCACCGGCGAGACCGTTGGAAAAGTCGTTCACGTCACCGCCGGCGAAACAGCAGAGCGCCCCGCAAATTCAGACGAAAGCGCAGACTAAAATTTATTCGGAGCTTGGTAGTCAAAGGGAGCAACAGCAGCAGCAACAACAACAACAGCAAAGGTATTCACTTCTAAATAAAATAAAATAAAATAAAATAAAATAAAATAAATAGAACAAAATTCGTATCAATACTAAACTGAACTGAAATTGAATAAAATAAACTAATATAGCCTTGAAGCTCAAGTGCTTGTGGAGGCATATAAATTAATTAAAGTAAAGTGTAACATAAAATACAAATATGAGTATATGAAACTTAGATAAAATAAACGCTACAAAACTGCCTATAAATTTAAACAAAAAAGTAACTATAATAAAATCCAAATATTTGCATACTGGTAACAAAAAAAGTCAAATATATCGCATATGTTTATTTAAATATGAATATCTTCACTCAAAATCTATACTTGTACCTCCTTTTTAAACGTCTTCATACTTTGGATTTCCTCTAAATGATCAGGCATCATATTGCAGAATCTTGGAGAATAATAATACAGCAATGTTGGATATGCACCTCTGTTTCTTGTATTTAAATTATGTCTATTTAAGTTTATATCTATTTTATTTTTCTTAAAGTTTTTTAATATCTCGAAACAGTAGAGTTGACGCATATTCAACAGCAACAACTTCTGAGTAGTTAAATAAGACTTTTGGCGCATAAATTCAAAATAACTTAATTATGTTGTTGAAGTGTGGAACGAATGTAAATTCAGAGTCAAAGGTTATACCAAGATCAGTAATTTGCTCTAAATAGTATCATTAATAAAGTAATTAAAATGTAAGGGTGTTTTTGATCTAGAGTAACTGACCACACTACATTTAGCCGCATTCAAGCCTAACCTGTTAACAGCGCACCATACCTCCAATGTATTTAGACAGTTCTGAAGAAAAACACAATCCTCCAAACCATATACATTTAAATATAGCTTCAAATCATCGGCAAAAGCCAGCCTATGACAAGTGAATGACTCAATCAAGTCATTTATAAAAAAGCTAAACAGGAACGGACCCAGGTTCGAGCCCTGTGGCACACCCGACGTTACGTTAAAAAGTTTCGATTTAAAGCCCTCATATTCAACATATTGAGATCTACCAATCAAGTAGGAATGAAATAAATTATATAATCTCCCTGAAAAACCATACTGAGTTAATTTATGCAGCAAAATATAGTGAAAGGCTTTTTGGAAGTCGGTATAAATAACATCGACTTGAGTATTAACATCAAGTGATTCACAGATGTGGCTAGACAGACAGGATAAGTTAGTAACACAAGATCGCCCGCTAAAAAATCTATGCTGGTCTACACAGATGAGTTCTTTTGCGTGACTAAATAGCGACCGATTCAGGATAATATCGAAAATTTTTGAGAAGTTACAGAGTAATGAGATTGGCCTGTAATTGGCGATTTGATCAGAGTCCCCAGCTTTTAAAATAGGTATTATTTTAGCAGTCTTCCAAATTTCAGGAATCTGTTCTGTTGACATTGACATATTAAGATGAAAATGTAGGTCACCGGATCAGCCAGGACACGAATGCAATCTTTAACCAAGAAGCGGCACACCGTCTACACCAGATGTTAACTTATTTTTTTACTAGCCAAAATAATCTGGGTAACGTTGATACTTACGTTGGAAATGTCAAAGTGGGGCACATTATACAGACGTCGACGAATGGTTCAGTTTTTGATATATACAACTTATATTCATTGCATATTTGTAGTTTGATAAGGCGTCTAAGAGAATGGAATTTATTTTAAAAGAATGGAGAATTGTACATTTTAAAGTCCTTGAAAGCCTTTTCTTCCCTATAAATTTTATTAATCAATTGTCGAGAATAATAATTTGGAATTCTTCTTTTACGTTGCTGCTTAAGAGCAATGTGTGCGGCAAATATGCCATTCAATATATCATATAGAGCTCCACATGCATCATCAACGCTAGAGGATAAATACACAGTAGACCAGTCAGCTTCAAGGATCGAGTCATAAAGGAGATAGAAGTTAGCCTTTCTAAAGTTAAAAGAATGAGATAAGTTTTTATTAAGCTGAAAATTATAGACACGTTGACCTGAGATAAATAAAATAAATAGTATAACAGGTAGGTCACCCAATTACAGGAAATACAAAAATAAATAAGTCTTGATAAAGTTCTGAAACAAAAACCAAAGAGGAAAAAGAACCAAAAAATATTTTAACAAAATTACTTAATACGTCATAACCCTGACGTAAACTATAAAATAAATAAACAATAGACGACAGTAATAGATCAATTGAGGAGTAACTTTTTAAACTGGTCGATACTTTGGTAAATAGTGCTAATTGAAATCAAAACCAACAAACTCCAGGCGGAGAAAAAGCCAATAAACAGTTGGACATAACGCTTTTTGAACCATTACTGTGGATATAATGCGTTTTGTTGTGGCCGATATGTGACATAATGAATAAAAAAAGATAAAACCCAGCTAAGCAGTTTTTTCACTTAATATAAAATAAAACACTTAAACCAAAGAGATACAAAAAATAATTTTAATAGAAAAACTTCTTAAGAAAAAATCTAGCTTGGAGCAATTGTACGTACTTTTGTCGCAATTTTTACTCTAATCCTTGGCTATTTTCTGCTACAGAAACGCTCTGATCGAGGTTTTCCATCATAACAACAACAGCCACATTGGCAACTTTTAAAAAATCAAATGGCGAATTGGCCAAATATCGTAATGCGTTTTGATGTATCAGATCTCGCGGATATAATGCTATTTGATTTATTCTGAGTTAATACGTATATAGAAAAGGTCAAAATAAATAAAAATAAACCGCAATAAACTGAATTTTGTCCTCGAGTGGACATAATGCGCTTTGATACGTTGCTCCTCAATTAATCTTGCTAATTATTACTTTCAAAGAATCATAGAAAATATCACAATTAAACAAATTATAGATATAATTTATGGGTGCTCGAGTTAGCATATTAGTTTTAGGACGTTGACAATAAAAAGCTATGGAACATCTTGCGTTTAACCTGTGAATTATGTATCTAATTTCATTTAGTAACTCGATACAATCAATTTTATTATTTGTGAGTTTGTATAAAAAGGTAATTCCTAATATATGCCTTCTGGTTTGCAAGGATGCCATTTCAAACCTATCTAATAAAAAATCATTGTCTAGTCTCTAGCAGGATAAACGCCATCCTGTTTGAAAGCTTGAGAATTATTATATAGAGAGACTCGAGCTTTATAATATCGATTCGGTAAATTGGATGCCAAATGAGACAACCGCACTCCAAGTACAGAATTTTTAGTCTGTTAGGGTTTTGAAAATTCTTGCTATTGCGAATAATAAATCCCAAAGATTTAGAGGCAGTTAAAACATTATTTAGATGAGTCTTGAACTCAAAGCTACAATCAAAATTAACTCGTAATCTCACTACATCTTAATAAAATATTATTATCAGTTGCGTAATCAAATATTATTGAATTCTGTTTTACAAGTACAACTTGTTTCTTTTATACCATATATTAGTTTTACTTATTTGATCTTGCAAATCAATACAATCCTGGATATAGTAATAATATTTAGAAAAAGCTTAAGTTCGTCTGCAAACTTGAGTCTTGGGCATTTCATAAGCACATCAAAAAAATATCAGTCAAAAAGAACCTAAATTAGAGAGAGCCTATTATTACATTATACCTGTGGGACACCTGAGGAAATCTCTTAATAATTATAAGAACAGAACCCCTCAATTTCGATAAATTGAATGATTGCGGCTATTTAAATAAGATTGTACAAAAGCAACCAACTTATCCGAAAAAATAAAAAGAAAAGCTTTGAAGGGCCTTCTGAAAGTCCGCATCAACCTGACCAAACTGATCCAGCGTAGTACAGTTACTCTGAGAAGTACATGTCAAGTTTGGAGCACAGGACTTTCTCTGCATAAATTCATGCTGATCTGATGATATAAAACTTTTAATTTGTGAATAGTTTTGATGGAAAATGCCCAATTGGAAAAGCTTAGAAAAGTTGCACAGAATCGAAATAGGCCTGTAATTACGGAGCTCCGTTGGATCGCCTTTTTTCAAAACAGGTATGACTCTGGCGGTTGTTCTGTAACTTGGAAAAAATACCAGTTTCAATAGATTTTTTGAAGACAAAAAGAAGTGTCTTGGAAAAAAACATGTATGCTTTTACAACAAAGCTTGGAATGGAGCCAATACATGCAGTTAATTTGTATTTTAACTTGAAATTCATTTATCCGTCTAAAATATCTAATTTTAATTTTGAGTCAAATATTATGACCCCAAACTCATAATTCAAATACGGACTATTTGCTTGCTTTATGGCATTGTAGCGAGGCAATTGCCAGTACAAGTTACGCACTATTTTCTTGACGAACAGGTTGTACACCGTAGCGATGAAATAAGACAACGTTTCGTGCAAACAAGCAGTTTCAGTTTATTTTAGCATTTCAGGTTAGCTTCATCGGCAATTTTGGAACAGCCAGCACCAATATCGAACTTGAAATTTATGCCGTTACCTTTGACTTTGTTTTTAAGCCATATTTTTGTATTTTGTGACTCAACTGTATTCAGCTCACCAATTTGCTTTTCGAATTGAACTCACAAAAACTATTTACCCTCAATCTTTCTTTTTTTCCTAGGCTCACTTCTGGCTCCTTGACTCTGACATATAACTGCAAAATATTGTTTCCGCAAGCACTTTTTGCAAGTTTTGCCAAAACCATCCCTTTACGTGCCTCGAACCACAATACATGCAGTACTTCTTGTCCATCATTGTAGTCTCAGACTTCTAAGCATCAAATCTCTTCTTAATAAAAAAGGCTTTATGAACCCTAATTAAAGACCTTAATAGAATAGCCTTATTTTAAGTAAAATTAGAATGATGTAAAAGTTTCTCCTGGACCTGCTTGCTTAAAAAACCACTCATAATTCTGTCCTCTGGGTATTTGGTGTTTTTAATTCCCTTTCTTAGTTCAGTGAGAGAAGAATCAAAGCTCTGCCCTTCTCTTAGAAAATCGATTCTGCGCACAGTAATTTTCAAAGTCACTTAAAACCAAGGTAGCCTCCATTAAATAACTCTATCACCTAAAAGATTTTGAAATTCCGCCAACTTTTTCTTGCCCTTGTCGTCACCATGAAATTCTCAAACTTTTGCCTTAAATCGTCAATTTTCAGACGCATTTCCTTCCAAATTCAGGTGGTATTAACATGAATTTCGGTATTTTTTAAGGGGTGCTTTTGCCTCCGGTGGCTTCAAAAATACGCTTTGTTTTCTAATCCAGTTAATCTGACATCAAGTATTATTCTGTACTCATAGCAAAAATTATCAAAGAGTCAACTTTAGCTTAACAATTTGATTTTAGAGAAAAAAATAAAAACCCTACTGAGCTCAGTAGTGAGCAGGTCATCTCGTGAGAGGTATTACTAGTTTGTACGTACAAGCAAAACAATTTAACCTTTGGGACATATAAACAATTTTTTGATACATTTTTTCTCTACTTTCTGTCTCTTTGAGATATTGGACGAGTTTTTTCGATCTGATTTTAACTAAAAATTATTACGCTGACATACAAAACGATGTCTTATTAATTATACTGAGTATTTCAATGAGTAGTTCACCTTCAAGATTCTTTAGAAAAAATTCGCAATGATCAATAGTTAGTTCCAACAGTTCAGTTTGAGAACATTCTTAATTAGCTAACATAACACTTTAGCCACGCGTTAATAAATATTAAAAAATAATTGTATAAAGGCCGAACATTTCTTCGCGGAGCAACGAGGAGCCGCAGAGTCAGTCGTCTCCGATCAGTTTTTCCATAATGGACGCCCCAGGACGTTTAAACTATTCGGGCAGTAACGCGTCGGGCAAACGACCGCCGCATTTCCAGCATAATTACAGACACTATCAGCCCCAGCAGCCCCAAAGCGGTACTCCGGAGGCGGATTTCCAGAGGCCCAAAAGCGGACCGGACTATCAACCGAGGTAAGGATTTTTTTTTGTTTTTTGTTTTTACGGATTATACCGATAGCACCCGGTTATATAAAAAAACCCAATCGGTCGGTAATTTTCAATTAAATATTTATTTATTGCCTTTCTTGTACAAAGGCTTTACCAGAGCTAACTTTAACTCTGTGGGGAAAACTTTTTGGATCACATTATATAAATACTAACGTTTGCGAACCGTTATTGAGTAAGAATGGAACAACTTTATGTACTTGGAAGAAACCTAAAATTACTTCAAATGTTTGGAATAAAATGAGAAGTTATTTCTGTTTCCTGAATATAATTTTCAAAAGCTGGAAGAGCAAAAATGACGCCCAAGACCTGGAATAAACTGAAGAATTACTTGAGGTTACTGAAACATATAAAAAAGTAAATTCTAATGTTTGGAAGAAAAAAATGTTATATTCTATTTATGTTTTAGCATTCAGGGTGTTTCGGAACTATGGGATCAAAATTTTAGGGGTTATTCAGTGCAACAGTAGAAAACATTTGAGTATAGGAACCCATGTCCGGAAAAGTGTCACTACGGCGTTACGACGCGTTCAAATGTAAAAAGAGGATGAATTGCTTAAATAGGATTTTATGCATTTAATTTTTGCCGTTTGTACATGATAGCAACATAACAATTGTTTAAATTGTCAATGTCAACGTTTAAAAATCTTATAGCTGATGATTTTAAATAATTTACTGGCGCTTATGTGTTGTTATCTTTAAAAACGATAACATTGGAGCAGTCTCTTGGCCTCCTAGGTAGTGATGCGAAGAGTCCGGATGAATCGTCCGTTCAATCCGAATATCAAATTATTCCGAATCAATCCGGATATCTAAATCGTCCGGATACACGCCGCCCGTTCGATCGACAATGAAATAAAAGCTTGTACGAGGCTCACGAAGTGACACGAAGTTCCACGTTCCACCGGCTAAGAGAATCCGAATTAAATCGTCCAGACAAATAACCCGGCAATCGGCAATATCGTCGCGTCGCCTTGTGTAAATATTGCTTTATCTATCCTTATGGTACTGGTTTAGAAACATAAGAGACAATACGAGAACGCCCAAAGTTTTTTTTTGTAAACAAAGCATTTTTGTATTGATATTTTGCATCGTTTAAAATATACTTGATTTATTACATACATAATTAGCTATTTTAGTTTTAACATCATGTAGAAATCCGTAAAAACGAAATGTCTAATGGGTTGCATAATGCATACCTTATATTCGAAAAATCGAGCATTCGAAGCATCGAGCCCGAAGGCCGAAACATGGCATAATTTGCCGAACGGGCCAGACATCGAGCGGATTAATTAATCCGGATAAAAAAACCGAATTTTCAATTCATCCGAATCAATATTGTCCGGATATTGAATTAATCCGGATTTTTACAACACTACTCCTAGGTGACCCGATTTAAGGTCGCTCGATTTTTTCCTGTGGGGGACATGTAAAGTCTTATTAGGTCCACGAAACTCCAGCAGAAACAGAACGAGACTTAATTGGACGAATTATAGCAGCATCTGAAATCATTCAAAACGAGTAACAAATTTTTAGTCAAATCCGCCGAAATCATGTGCGACGTTTAAATCGGTGTAGTGAGATTTTGAACAATTATTGTGAGGGTACAAACGGTAAAAATTAAATGAATTAAATCCTATTTAGGCCATTCATGGACTTTCTAAAGCTTAACGCGTTTTAGGGCTGTAGTGACACTTTTCCGGACATGGGTCCCTATACTTGAATGTTTTCTACTGTTGCACTGAATAATCCCTAAAAGTTTGATCCCATAGCTCTGAAACACCCTGTATTCTCATCTGATTTATGTTAATATTAACAAACGGCTTTTGTATTAGATTTAGTAATTACCAAATGAAGGATTTTAATAATTATATTTGAAAAAAAAAGAATTTATAAAGGAATCCCACTGATTATGTTTCTATTTCCAGTTCTAACGGTTCCGAATGCAACGTTGCCGTACCCCGCAGGCCCAGTCCGTTACAGGCGCATTCTCAGGCATCGCCGCTCGGCCACGCCCAAAGTCCGGCCTATCCGATGTACAACAGTCCCATGAATTCAATGTCTTCGCCTCAGCAAAATTCTAGTAGTCAGCAGGTAAGAATTCGTTCGAATTATTCCCACAAAAAAAAAATTAATTCTTATACAAATGTTGTGTCACAGTATCCTTTTGATTTTTTTGCCCTTACGGAAATCTGGCTAGATAAAGACTGTGAAACCCATTGTTTTAATTTGCCAGTATATAAGTTAATAAGACAAGACAGAGAGGGTCGTGGTGGAGGAATTGCACTATACATAAAACAACTTAAATTTGGCTTTTAATAATTTTGAAGTATTGGGCATATCATTTACAAATAAAAAACGATCTTTCGCCCTTATTACGTACGATATATCGTGCACCTGCCAATAGCATACCAGCTTTTTTAGATAACTTGGAGCATCTTTTTAGGTTAACTTTAAATTTCGATTACGTAATTATAACAGGCGACTTCAATATTGATCTTTTAAAACAAAATACATATTCGGATAGATTAAAACTTATTTTAGAGTATTTTAATGTTTCACAGCGTATTTCAGAACCAACAAGAATTAACATGAACACTGGTGATGGTACCCTTATTGATTATATAATGTGCAGTAATGATTTGGTGTTATTAAACTCAGAGTCGCTTGCCATAGCAGAAACAATCACGGATTATAATATGATTTATTCAATATTTCAATATGATAACATAAAGGTTAAAAAAAACCCATGACTTACAGAGTTTATCAGAGTTAATTTTATAAACGATGGTTTGCTTATAAATTGGGATCAGATGTACCTCCTTACAGATATTAATGACAAAGTGCAGTTTTTTAATGCACATACTTTACAGCTTTTAAATACACATGCTCCGACTAAAAATACAATTATTAAAGAGAAAATATACTGTCCATGGATAACCGAAAATATAAAAACTCTTATCAAATTACCTAATCGTGCTCATAAAAAATATCTGAATAGTAAATCTCAAAAAACTACACAAAACATGCTATAATACGAGACAAAATAACATTTTTTAATCAATTATCGAACAAAAAGGGACAATAATTTTGGAGAATAGCAGATAAACTATTCTTAACTAAAGGAAAAAAATATCAAAACGATCTACCTACTAATATATCAAATTCAACAGATATTGGGAATTTTTTTAATACTGTTTCCACCCTACCTGATACTGCAAATAAAGCATGTATTGACTTTTATCAAAATAATACCATAAATAATATAAAACTTAATTTCCAGCTTTTAGACCAAGACAATATGATTAAAATAATCTCGACTATTAAATCAAATGCAACGGGAATCGATGGTATTTCTATAAAAGATATAAAAGTGTGTTTGCCTTTTTGCTTCAGTCCTTTATTGCATATTATTAACGAATGTATTCTTCAACAAAATTCAGTCTCTAAATGTGTGGAAAAGGGCAATTATTAAACCCATTCGAAAAAATTCAAATCCGAAAGAGCATAAACATCTCAGACCAATTAGTATTCTACCAGCATCATCTAAAATTCTGAAAAAACATATTTTTAATCAAATTTCAAATTTTGTTGATATTCATAAAATTATCCCCGATTGTCAATCCAGTTTCAGGAAAAACTTTAGCACGTCTACAAGTTTGGTAATGAGGGTAAATGAGGAGAATGGTCAGCCAACATGTATGGCCTTATTGGACTTTACTAGGGCTTTTGACCCCATTAACCATGATATGTTATTGGCGAAATGAAAATACATTGGTATTTCAGAGAGCTTTATAGTTTTTTTCAAGGATTATTTGCGTAATAGAGACAGTTCTGTTATGGTGCTTCGGCAGTCTGAAAAGCATTACTCCGAATTTACACCTTTTAACCAGGGAGTTCCTCAAGGCTCTATATTGTCGCCGTTACTTTCTCTATTTACGTGGCTGATATGTACAAAGTAATAAAACACGCCACTTTGCAACAATATGCCGATGATTCCCAAGTTTATATTCCAATTCACATTAATAATATAATTCTATCAAAATTTTAATAATGATTTAGTTAGTCTGCATAAATATGCAGAAAATTATAATCTTAAGCTTAATGCCACAAAATCTAAAATTCTTATTATGTGCTCCAACTTTAATACAAGGCAAAGGCTCGAACACAACTTTTCCTTAAATCCTATATCTATTGATAATACTTCAATTCCTGTTGTTTGCGAGGCAAAAAATTTAGGCGTTATATTTGACAGCTCTCTCTCCCTTTTGAATTACACATAAAAAATAAAACGAAAACTGCTTATTTACGTTTAAAAAAACTTTTTAATTTTAAGCGAAATTTATCGGCAAAACAAAAGTACTTATTGTGCGATAGTCTTATTTTGTCATTGTTTGATTATGGTGAGGTTGTCTATGGAAATTCTTTATTATACAAAATTAAAAAAAATATCCAAAAGTCCAAAACTTCTGTATGAGAAATTCCTCTCTTAAAATCTTAGGTTAATTAATTGTATATCTTACTTTGCATTCCTATATAAAAACGTTATTTTCATTTTTGTAAAATTGTTTCTGTAAATTGTAAAGGGCTTTTTCATCCCTTCTTTGCTTGTGCTTACTAGGGAAAATGGTTTTATAATCGAGAGAATAGTCCTACTTGTCAATGTAATTTTTTTTTCCTTGTAATTTATATTGGCCTAACTAACACTGTAAATTTTGACAAATAAATCATTTTGATATATTTGATGTTGTCGTTTAAAACGTAGGTTGCACCCCCGTCACCTCTAGACGTCTCGGTGCCACGCCCCAATTCGCAAACCGGCGGCAACGTCGCGTACCCGTCGGTTATAACTAGAGCTTTAAACTCCGACAAGGCCTTCCCCGAACGGTACGAGCACGCCAATCAGCCAAATCAACAGCCCAGTCAGGTACGGGTCACTAAAACCAAAAAAATAATCCGTTGTCATGTTTTTTTTTCTTCTATTAAAGCCTTGCTGGGACGATAGACAAGGACAGCAACAGCAGCAACAACAACAACAAAGAAAGTTCCAGAGTGCCCAATCGAATACGCAGTCGAATTATAGTAATTCTAGCCTAGAAATTAGCGCTGGCCGACAAGCTGCTGATGGTCAGAGGCAGCAGTATTTCGATTCGAACAGTGGACATCAGGTACAGTTTGATTGGAATCTTTTTTATATTTTTTGGGACAAGTTCTATAGGAGAACAAGTTCATCAAGTGGTGGTAAAGTAATACTTCCAGAATAGATTTTTCACGACCTCTTATTGTCGAAATTTCCTATTGTCTAATAGGATTCTCTCCTGTTGAATGTTTACACTTGACTCAAAAAAGCTTATTAAGATATTTAGGAAAAAACCGATTTTTAAAAAAAGTTTGACATCGTGTATCTTGAAAATGAAGCATTTCTGGACCACCAGAATCACCCCCTGGAGTTTGGCCACATACTTAGATAACACACTGTATGTTAAATAACATTATAGTAGTAGCATTCAAAACCGTGTGAAATGTATAAAAAAAACCAGTTATAGAGTGAGGCTTTCCTTCAGTTTTTATTACTACGGCACTGGAACGCGCAGAAAATTGAAATTATAAACGTAATTTACGGAAGTATTGTACATTAGTTTTCACTATATAAAAATTCGTTCTACGTTATACAGGGTTACTCAAAATGAGTGATTCTTAAAGGAAATTGAAATCCCTTTCTAACGAGGTATCATGTTCCTATATCTAAGGTTTCTGAAATAAAAGCAATTAATAGTAAATACGCGTGGATGTTTTTTTAAAATAGTGACCTAATAAACATTCATTAAAATGGAAAGAAATAGTTATTCAAATGAAGTTTTGGTGAAGGCAATGTGACAAAGTTGTAGCAAGAACATGCAGAAAGTTGAACGAAATATAACCCCATTTACAAAAAATGGATAAAAGAAAATTTGTGTGAATGCAAAATAACTTACTATACAATTTGGAATAATGATACAAGTTTACCCAAGCCTGTAACGTCTGATGAGGACAAGATCGTGAATGTTTTAGCCTACTTTCACGCATATCCGCAAGCTTCCATCCGGAGTGCAGCAGATGATTTAGGCCTAACTTATTGTTTTGTGCAAAAAATTGTGGACGACAATAATCTGACACGCGCTCAAGAGGATCCAAACTTTCTAAAAAAAATATGGAAGTTAGGGATCTCGGAGGAGTAATTTTCGATTCTAAGTTGACATTTGTGTCTCATGCCGAAAAGTTAGTTCAGAAAGCGTATAGAAATCTAGGATTTATAACTAGATGCAATCAAGACTGACTTCTCATGCTCTGTCTATAAAGTTCTTTACTGTTCGTTAGTCCGTTCTGGTTTGGAGTATGCTAGTTCCGTATGATCTCCATTTTATAAATCGCATATTGAAAATATTGAGAAAGTCTAACATAAATAAATTCTTAAGAAATTGTTGTTTTAAATTTAAGGTTAGCTAATGGTCATACTGTTTACAAATCGGTCATGCCAGTTCTCTCTTTGGACCCGTTTGAGTTAAGGCGTAATAATTCAGACTTGTGTCTTATTTTTACATTAATATCTGGCATGACTGATTGTGATTATCTTTTAAATGGGCTGAATTTTCGAGCGCAAAAATTGACTAGACTTTAAAAACTCTTCTATGTAGATTTTCATAGTAGTTCTTATGGACAGCACAATCCTATAACTAGAATGCAACGTTCTTTCGATAGGTATAGTCTTGACTTGCACGTTTCTTTCCCTCAAATTAATTAGTGACTCGTGACTTTAACAGGTTTCTTTAAATTAATTTGTGTCTTACTATTATCTAGTTTAAGTTGTATTAATATGAGTATCTTTTGTATTATGTTCTTTTTGTAAAATTGGTGGATACCGTTAATAAATAAAAAAGGTAATTTTAATAGAAGAAATCAACATTTTTAGGCTAATCAACATCCACATGCGTTTAAGGAAATGGGATTTCAAGAATTTATTTTTAATGTTTTTTGTTTACTAAAATGCAATCAAATAGCTTTTTTCATTTACATTAAACTGTCATAAATACCTTAAGATTTTGCGCTCAAATTTGAAAATTTAACGCTTGAAGATTATCGCACTTTCTGGTTACAATTGGATGGGGCATCCGTTCATTGCACTGAGGAGGTGACACGTGAGTTATTTGAGAAATTCGATGAAATGGGGACCATGGGATTGGCCTGCGAGATCACCTGATCTTACACCACTTGATTTTTACTGTTGGGGTAATTTGAAGCAAATGGTATACAAGACACCGGTAAACAGGAACTACGTCAACGACTTATCAATTGCATTGAATCATTAAAACTTTATTTGAATAACTATTTCATTTTTAGCTAACTACTTTAAAGGCAACCCACGTGTATTACTATTATTGATCAACTAAATGTAACTGTCAAACGTCAATAACATAGCATTGTTTGGTCATGACCTTTCATGGCCGCATATGGCAAATATGTCAAAGGATTCCGATTTTTACAGAAACTTGCTTTTATTTCAGAAACCGAACTACTTAGATATAGGAACATGATACCTCGTTAGAAAGGGATTTCAATTTCCTTTTAGAATATGTTATAATATAGAGGGTGTTCCATTTAAAAAAATACATTTCTTATAGAGATGAGCGATCCGGTGATTTATTACGAAAGGCGTGATTAGCGACCGCGATTCGGCAATCACCGTGACCGTGATCACTGTATTTTTAATATTTACATTTAAGGAATCGCCTGGTGGCGGGCCAACTGGCCGGATTGTGGTTAAAAGCTGTAAAAATATCAGTCATCACTCATACGTCGTACGCTTTAAGCTTGAAGTCGTTCCATGACAATATACACTATTGGAACGGTAACAAGTATCTCGAAATCACGGGTCGCCGTGAAATGAATATTTCAGTCACCGCCGTTATTGGCTATTTACAAATCACGGTGACAAAATCACCGATAGTGAAATATCGCTCAGCTCTAATTTCTTAGAATTTTTGTATCTATACTCTATTTCAGAAATGTATAGAGCAATAAAACCTCATTAGGTATGCAAAAGTGGTACCGGGTGATCCACCAATATTTTATGCCACTACTTTAGTTAGGTATTAGTTTCAATGTAAAATTCTTTATTTTCGTCGAGTGCAGGTAGTGCCACCCGGTTTTGGGTCAATTTATAAGTTTTGCCCATTGTTATCCACTGATAAACATTGAAAACGATTCGCCAAAGGGGTGCAACTGGGACTTGTTTTTTATGAGACTTAATATTATATGTTACCTTATGATTTTTACCTGTCCCCCTTTTCGCATGCTACAAAGCGTTAAAAGGTACCTATACAAAAGGATTAAAAGTATTTAATCTCTTTAGAAATAAAGGCATTTAATCCATGAAAATTAAATTCAAAGTACCTATAGTAATAGTAGGTACTTATAATAAATATTATAAGTACCTACGCCTATGAACGACCACGAAATTTAGCCAAACAGGACGGAATTCCCCAGTTTATTACTCTATACTTTTCTGAAACAGAGTATAGCGGTAAAATGTTGACCAACCCTGTATCATGTAGAACAAATTTTTATAGTGAAGACTCATATACAGTACTTCCGTAAATTACGCTCATAATTTTAATTTTCTGCGCGTTTCAGTGCCGTATTAATAACAAATTATTTGGAACTATGTTTTGTTCAAAAAAAATTAAGAAAATTATTAATTTCTCGAAAACCAGTAAAAATAGGTACAATATGAACCTTATACAAAAACAATCATAAAGCGGATCAGAAAATAAAATAATATACAGGGTATTCCATTTAAAATAAAAAAGTTGCTACTACTTTTTGGTACAAGCGGCAACGCTGCATAGCAAAAAATATTTTAAATCGTTAGATCACTTGCTAAAACCCATGATGCCAAATTAAAAAAAAATCAATTTTTCGTTCTCCGTAAACCTCTAATCCTCACCCTGTATAAGTGAGTTGGTTGGAAATTAAATCTTCAACAACACTTTATATATTACTTTGCTCAATGTTTATTAACGTTCAAGGTAACATTAAAAAGAAAAACAATTTATAAATTGATTGACATTTAACGACAGTCTACCCTATTATTTAGGTGACCTTACAAGATCTCTCCGCGTGTAGAGGCGACCCGATGACCATAGTAAAAAATCTTCAACAGCAGCAGCAAACTTGCCAGGTACCCCAAGTGGAGATCAAACAGGAGGTGATCCCGAAACCGCCGCCGATCAAGCGGCGAAAAAGCGTGGAAAAACCGGTACCGCCTCCACCGGCGCCTGCCGAAGTACATCCGCCAAGTAAGCAATCATTGAAACGTTCCTTAATTAAAGCGCTAAACATCTTTAAAAGTGAACGTTGACAGGGAACGGGTTGAAATGAGTTTTTTTAAAAAGTACCACAATTTTTGTTGTTGATTTTTTTATTTAGATCGGGTTCCTCCTCCAGCTCACAGTTCTGGGGCGAATCAGCAGCAACAAAACGGCGTCTATTTCGAGTTCGACCGGTGGAATATTCCTCCGCCCGCTTCCAAGATTTTCAGCACTCAAGCGGCCGCCTTGCATCAGCAACACCAGGGTTTGATGGTACGTTGAGTTCTCTTATAGTGAAATTTAACAGTTTTTTTTTATTTGCCCAAAAAAACAAAAAATACATTACATAGTACATCTTAGACAAATAAGGATCATTTCACGATTATGGATACACCAAATCATAACTAGGAATAATCGGTCCGAAATTAGGGTCATTCCAACTCAGCCCAACCTAAAAGAATTAAAACTAAAGTAAGATTCTGAGCTCTATTCCCACTAACGAATTGACTGCTCACGGTATTTTCTTGTGTCTTTTAGAGAAATATAATTAAAATACAATAAATACTTATCAATGAATGAATAGGATATTAAAAAGGATATAAAATAGGACATAAAAGAAGTATGACACTACGTTAATTTACTAAAAGTAACAACAATAGTAACTTTGTTGTTTTAAGGGAAAGAAAGTTGTTTTTGTAAAACTTGTGTTAAAAGTAAAAAAAACGAATAGTTTGTTTCTTACAGGCATTTCTGGTATAAAAATTTCAATTTCTTGAATTTTAGTGAATGGATTTTAATCATTTCTTTTGAAAAGAGTGATAGAGTGTTCAGGGTTATCCATAAATCAATAATTGTAAAATTGTGACTATTAGACCTCAAGATATTGACATAAGAGACAAGTTACAGGCACTCCTGCAACAAAAATTTCAATTTGTTGACTTCTACTCAATGTATTTTTGTGATTGCTTTTGGAAAGGCTAAAAGAGTCTCCAGAGTAGTCCATAAGTCAATGATTGCAAAATTTTGGCTATTAGAACCCAAGATATTGACGTGCTTATAAGACACAAGTTATTTTGTTCCTTACAAACTCCTGGACTAAAAACTCCGATTTTTTGAATTTTAATAAATGAATTTTAGTTGTTTCATTTGAAAAGACTAAAAGAGCCTCCAGAATAAACCATAAATCAATTATTGCACAATTTTCACTATTAGAACCCAAGTCATTGACGTGCCAATAAAAGACAAATTATTTTATTTCTTACAGGCACTCCTTGACTAAAAACTCCAATATTATCTTGACTTTTAATTAGTGAATTTGAGCTAATACTCTTCAAAGTAGTCCATAAGTTAATGATTGTAAAATGTTGACTAAGAACCCAAGACATTGACGTGCCAATAAGAGACAAGTTATTTTGTTCCTTACAAACACTCCTGGACTAAAAACTCTAATTTCCTGAGCTTTAGTAAATAGATTTTAGTCGTTTCTTTTGAAAAAACTAAAAGAGCCTCCAGAATAAACCATAAATCAATTATTGCACAATTTTCACTATTAGAACCCAAGTCATTGACGTGCCAATAAAAGACAAATTGTTTTATTTCTTACAGGCACTCCTTGACTAAAAACTCCAATATTATCTTGACTTTTAATTAGTGAATTTGAGCTAATACTCTTCAAAGTAGTCCATAAGTCAACGATTGTAAAATGTGGACAAATAGAACCCAAGACATTGACGTGCCAATAAGAGACAAATTATTTTGTTCCTTATAAACACTCCTGAACTAAAAACTCCAATTTCTTGACTTTTGGTAAATTAATTGTAGTAGTTGTTCGAATTATTGACTCAATTATTTATCGGCGTAATTTCAAGAGACCAGAAGAAATGCAAGCTAAGCAATATTGTGTAGGCAAAGGGGGATCGCGGTCGTTGTCACGTAGAACCGTTTTTTGTCGTTGTGTTTTAATATTTTTATGTAGTCAGTATATATTAGACCTTAAGACTAAACGGAGCGCTGGGTTCTTCTTAATTAAATGACGTAAAATTGGTCAGAACTTTTTTGATTTAACACACCTAACGCAACATTACAAGTGGCACACAAGTGGTTGCGTAAAAGTGCGTTTTCGCGCAAAACAGTAGTTTCTTTTGAAAAGACTTAGAGAGTCTTCAGAATAATCCATAAATTAATTATTGCATAATTTTCACTAATAGAACCCCAACCATTGACGTGCCAATAAAAGGCAAATTATTTTATTTCTTACAGGCACTCCTGGACTAAAAACTCCAATATCTTGACTTTTAATTAATAAATTTAAACTAATAGGGTCTGCTTTGAAGACTCCATGAATGAGTCCATAAGTCAATATTTGTAAAATTGTGATTGCCAATAAGAGACAAGACGTTTTAGTATATTTTTTTAGAGAAATTGAGAATTATATTAAAATGAAAAACTGATCAGTTTATCTGTTATTTATTGGTTTAGGTGCATTAGTTTTGCCCAATTTGCGCCATCCTTAGTCTATTATACTCTTAACTTTTATACCCGTTTCATCTAAGCGGACACATATGCCTGGATAATATTCACCTTCGTAAATTGCTTTTATGTATCCTCCGTCTGCGATATTATATTTTTTTTTTTTTTTTTTTAATGCCGACAATGGTTCAAGAGATTGACAAAATGCCAATATTTTCTCACTGTTTAATATTTCTTGATCCCTTTTTGCGTTATATTTAAACAAGCGTAATGAAGCTCTGTTATTTTAAAGGTATTTTGTCTCTTACAGTCTTATTCCTCGAATAAAAATTCCAGTTTCTTCACTCCTAATTAATGCATTTTAGTTATTTTTTTAAAAAAGTCTTAAAAGAGTCTTTAGAATAGTCCATAAATCAATAACTCAAAAATTGTGATTATTAGAACTAGTGATGTAAATGAAGGAACGTTCCCTTCGTGCTATGGCGAATATTCGCGCCCGATAAATCGTTCGTGCGCGCAAGATAGATCGTTCTCTCGTGCGCGAACGTTCGCCAGAGAATTTTCAGCACGATTCCGTATTCCGCGCTTTATTTATAAAAACTACGGTCGGCGTCGACAACAGCATCAATCACACGGTTCCCCGAATATTACGGCCGGTCTGTTTTGTTAGTAGCAATGCCGACTGTAGTTTTTGCATGTTATTTATGCATTTTTTGTTCATTTTGTGTTGCGTTTAACAAAACGAGAGTTCAGAGACTGACGAGTCCGATGAGGAAGAGAGCGGGGCCTACAGTGTTCACGATTTCGATTCCAATAGTAGCATTGGGCCAGAAAGTTTCGATGGGCTTGATCTTGATATTGATCCACAATTAGAGTACCTGAGTTAGGTTAAAACTGTATTTTTGGTTTATTGCAGATTGCAGTTTATTTTTTTATATAGTTTTTTTTCGAGTTACTTCTTACATCCTAAAACTTTCTCATGTTATTTTCATGTTACTTTACCTACTTTGTATTTGTATTCACATAGCATAGCACACAAACTATGCTCAGTTTTTAAGAATATAATATCAAACCTGATCGGTAACATAAATTCTTGTATATTCTTTAAAAACCCCTTTAGATATAATATTTGGTTATTTATGATGAATATTATTATTGTTCTATCCGGATTTATGAATGTTATTATGTTAAGGTTTTTATAAAGTTAGAACAAAAATTCAGTGTCGGTATTTTACAAAGCATTAGGAGAATATTAAGCATTTTTCTAGGCATTTTGAGAAAAAACCATGAAAAATAAGTTTTTGAATACTTTTCCACATCCCAAACATAAATTCTCAGGTTTTTGTCATTTATACTAGTTTATTCTGGTTCATGCTCGTTCGTGTTCAGGGAACATTCTTTTAAATTACGTGCTCGAGAATTTTACATCACTAATTAGAACCCGAATTATTGACGTGGCAATAAGAGGCAAGTTGTTTTGTTTCTTACAGGCACTTTTGGAAAAAAAAAAACATTCAAATTTCTTGACTTTTGATCTTGACTGCAAAAGACTTCAGAATTGTCCATAACTCAATATTTTTAAATTCTGATCAGTAGACAGTGTCAAGAAGAGACAAATTAGTGTGCTTTAGGCACTCTTGTGATAAGAATTGTAATATCCTCATTTTTTATTCGATACCAATAATTTAAATATTTTCACTGCAGAATCTCAAAAAACTTACAGTTCTATAAGAAATAAGTTTGTTTCTTAGAGGTACTCCTGAACTAAAAACTCCAATACCTTGACTTTTAATTAATGAATTTGAACTATTAGACCCTTAAGTCAAAGATTGTAAAATGTTGACTACTAGGACCCAATACATTGACGTGCCAATAAGAGAGAAGTTATTTTATTTCTTACAGGGACTCCTAAAATAAAAATTCAAATGTTTGGAATTTTAGTAATTTCTTTTGAAAAGACTAAGAGAGCCTTCAGAATAATCCATAAATCAATTATTGGACAATCTTCACTATTAGAGCCCTGTTAGGAGATTTTTATATTTCGATAGTTAGCTCGCCATACCCACGGTTTTAAATACCTCATACCATTTTGTATCACTCGACATTCCCCTAATTCGGCAGAAGTGCTCGTGATTTATGGCTTCGTACCCGGAAAGCGCTGAAAAAAACGCGCCGTCAAAGGAACTGTTCCCGCGATAAGTTCGAGCCGCCTGTAATAAAAAGGAAGTAGGGCATGCAAAAAATAATGGTTGTAACGAGTCTGAATTTCGGTTTTCGCCTTTAAAACAGTAGTCGTTGGAGTGTTGTCTTTGCGATATGTTAGACCAGGTGGTTGCATATTAGAGATAGTACCGGGCTCCGCGCTCTTTTATAAAAATCCATAAAATATAAATAGTTGTATATAAAGTGTAAAATCAGAGATTGCCGCGATTAACCAGTTAAAGTTTAGGAGAATAAATTAATTTCTCGTAACCAATTATACGACTTTCTTTTTCTGTCTACAAGTCTAACACCCGACGTAATCCCTAATCAAATAGGGTGGAACCTAACAAGCCTGGAACCTAATAAAAGACAAATTATTTTGTTTCTTACAGGCACTCCGGGACTTAAAAGTCCAATATCTTTTAATTAATGAATTTGAACTAACAGAGTCTTCAAAGTAGTCCATAAGTCAATGATTGTAAAATTTTGACTACTAGAACCCAAGACATTGACGTGCCAATAAGAGACAAGTTATTTTGTTAATAAAAACTCGAACTTTGATTTTTAGTTAATGAATTTTAGTAATTTCTTTTTAAAATGCCAAAAAGACCTCAGAATAGACGATAACTTATTAATTTCAAAATTCTGATCGAGTAGAACTTAAGTTAGTGGCGTGCCGAGAAGAGACAATTTAATTCGTTCCTCCCGAGCACTCTTGTGATAAGAATTAATCGATATCTTGATTCTTACTCTGTGAACTTTTATATTTTTTTGAGAAAAGGCTGAAATACTCATTAAAGAGTACCAAAAATCAATAATTTAAATATTTTGACCAGAGAAACTCACAAAAAATTAGTTCTATAAAAAAAGGGCTTCCCACAGGTATTACTGCGAAAAAAATATATCTGAATCAACTTATTCAAACCAAACCAGAGAACCAAAAACATGATATCAACATTAAAGAAACACACCAAGAACTCGTCCTTCCTTTGCATTGGCCCTCCCATTAACCAGACCTAAAAACTCTTGATATAATCAATTATACCTTTTCTCATTGACCTCGACACACTTCTCTTAAGGTACCTCATCCGCACGGGCATCATCCCCCGCCGCCCTTACCGTATTTTGCGCCGTTCCATCTCGCGAATCACCCGGGAGAGTTCCCGTCCACGGTGGAACTAACCCCGTTGACGAATTATAACGATCAGGCGGCGCAGCAACACGCGGCGGTTCAGCAACAGCATCAGCAGCAGCAACAACAACAGCAACAGCAGCAACACCAGCCGCCGCAACAGCAACCGCCCCCGCCGCCTCAACAACAGCCCCAATATCAACAGCCGGACGATCAACCGAAAGTGGTGGTGCCGAATATCGAGGAGGAGTTGAACTTTTTGTCCAGCGGTAAGATTTATATTCATAATAATAATAATAATAAACGCTTTTATTTATTTATTTATTGATTAAAGTAAACTTCGTATAAAGTTGAAAAAGACAAATATAGACAGAAGGTCAATTTGAACAGGTACCACCTTTTTTAGGTTAGTTTTTAATCAAATTGCAGCAGAAAATCTTAAATGGAAAGGAGGGGTTTAGTGATCCCTCATTTTAAAGGTCTTTTAATTACCTTTTCAGAAATACCACCTAGTCGACCTTTCGATTGAGAAGTTTGCGGAAAATAAACGGGGGTCAATACGGGTATACCCAAAAAATGAAAAAACCCAAACTTTGAAGGTCGATATCTCGGCTTCTGTGAGAGCTATCGGGAAAATTCCAACGGTTTTGTCTTAGTTTCGTCGTTTTGAATCCAACGAGACCATCCGCAAGGTCGTAGCTCTTCTAATAGCTGAGATATGGCATTTTTGATGCCCATTTTTGGCCTCAAAAACGGACGTCAAAAACGACTTTTTCAGGATTTTCAAAGTGCTCTCATTCCCTTAGTTCTGCTCGGATCCTGTTATAACCCGGTGTTTTCGTAATCTAGGTGACCCAAATAAGACGCTGGTATACTTAGTTTGATTTCGAAAAAAATCAATTTTTGGTGAAAAAAATCGGTACGGGGGGGTATACCCGAAAAATGAAAAAACCCAAACTTTGAAGGTCGATATCTCGGCTTCTATGGGAGCTATCGGGAAAATTCCAACGGTTTTGTCTTAGTTTCGTCGTTTTGAATCCAACGAGACCATCCGCATGATCGTAGTTCTCATAATAGCTGAGATATGGCATTTTTGATGCCCATTTTTGGCCTCAAAAACGGACGTCAAAAACGACTTTTTCAGGATTTTCAAAGTGCTCTCATTCCCTTAGTTCTGCTCGGATCCTGTTATAACCCGGTGTTTTCGTAATCTAGGTGACCCAAATAAGACGCTGGTATACTTAGTTTGATTTCGAAAAAAATCAATTTTTGGTGAAAAAAATCGGTACGGGGGGGTATACCCGAAAAATGAAAAAACCCAAACTTTGAAGGTCGATATCTCGGCTTCTATGGGAGCTATCGGGAAAATTCCAACGGTTTTGTCTTAGTTTCGTCGTTTTGAATCCAACGAGACCATCCGCATGATCGTAGCTGTTCTAATAGCTGAGATATGGCATTTTTGATGCCCATTTTTGGCCTCAAAAACGGACGTCAAAAACGACTTTTTCAGGATTTTCAAAGTGCTCTCATTCCCTTAGTTCTGCTCGGATCCTGTTATAACCCGGTGTTTTCGTAATCTAGGTGACCCAAATAAGACGCTGGTATACTTAGTTTGATTTCGAAAAAAATCAATTTTTGGTGAAAAAAATCGATACGGGGGGGTATACCCGAAAAATGAAAAAACCCAAACTTTGAAGGTCGATATCTCGGCTTCTATGGGAGCTATCGGGAAAATTCCAACGGTTTTGTCTTAGTTTGGTCGTTTTGAATCCAACGAGACCATCCACAAGATCGTAGTTCTCATAATAGCTGAGATATGGCATTTTTGATGCCCATTTTTGGCCTCAAAAACGGACGTCAAAAACGACTTTTTCAGGATTTTCAAAGTGCTCTCATTCCCTTAGTTCTGCTCGGATCCTGTTATAACCCGGTGTTTTTGTAATCTAGGCGACCCAAATAAGACGCTGGTATACTTAGTTTGATTTCGAAAAAAATTAATTTTTGGTGAAAAAAATCGATACGGGGGGGTATAGCCGAAAAATGAAAAAACCCAAACTTTGAAGGTCGATATCTCGGCTTCTATGGGAGCTATCGGGAAAATTCCAACGGTTTTGTCTTAGTTTCGTCGTTTTGAATCCAACGAGACCATCCGCAAGGTCGTAGCTCTTCTAATAGCTGAGATATGGCATTTTTGATGCCCATTTTTGGCCTCAAAAACGGACGTCAAAAACGACTTTTTCAGGATTTTCAAAGTGCTCTCATTCCCTTAGTTCTGCTCGGATCCTGTTATAACCCGGTGTTTTCGTAATCTAGGTGACCCACATAAGACGCTGGTATACTTAGTTTGATTTCGAAAAAAATCAATTTTTGGTGAAAAAAATCGATACGGGGGGGTATACCCGAAAAATGAAAAAACCCAAACTTTGAAGGTCGATATCTCGGCTTCTATGGGAGCTATCGGGAAAATTCCAACGGTTTTGTCTTAGTTTCGTCGTTTTGAATCCAACGAGACCATCCGCATGATCGTAGCTGTTCTAATAGCTGAGATATGGCATTTTTGATGCCCATTTTTGGCCTCAAAAACGGACGTCGAAAACGACTTTTTCAGGATTTTCAAAGTGATCTCATTCCCTTAGTTCTGCTCGGATCCTGTTATAACCCGGTGTTTTCGTAATCTAGGTGACCCAAACAAGACGCTGGTATACTTAGTTTGATTTCGAAAAAAATCAATTTTTGGTGAAAAAAATCGATACGGGGGGGTATACCCGAAAAATGAAAAAACCCAAACTTTGAAGGTCGATATCTCGGCTTCTATGGGAGCTATCGGGAAAATTCCAACGGTTTTGTCTTAGTTTCGTCGTTCTGAATCCAACGAGACCATCGGCAAGGTCGTAGCTCTTCTAATAGATGAGATATGGCATTTTTGATGCCCATTTTTGGCCTCAAAAACGGACGTCGAAAACGACTTTTTCACGATTTTCAAAGTGCTCTCATTCCCTTAGTTCTGCTCGGATCCTGTTATAACCCGGTGTTTTTGTAATCTAGGCGACCCAAATAAGACGCTGGTATACTTAGTTTGATTTCGAAAAAAATCAATTTTTGGTGAAAAAAATCGATACGGGGGGGTATACCCGAAAAATGAAAAAACCCAAACTTTGAAGGTCGATATCTCGGCTTCTATGAGAGCTATCGGGAAAATTCCAACGGTTTTGTCTTAGTTTCGTCGTTCTGAATCCAACGAGACCATCCGCAAGGTCGTAGCTCTTCTAATAGATGAGATATGGCATTTTTGATGCCCATTTTTGTTCTCAAAAACGGACGTCGAAAAGACTTTTTCAGGATTTTCAAAGTGCTGTCATTCAGTTAGTTCTGCTCCGATCCTGTTATAACCCGGTGTTTTTGTAATCTAGGTGACCCAAATAAGACGCTGGTATACTTAGTTTGATTTCGAAAAAAATCAATTTTTGGTGAAAAAAATCGATACGGGGGGGTATACCCGAAAAATGAAAAAACCCAAACTTTGAAGGTCGATATCTCGGCTTCTATGAGAGCTATCGGGAAAATTCCAACGGTTTTGTCTTAGTTTCGTCGTTCTGAATCCAACGAGACCATCCGCATGATCGTAGCTCTTCTAATAGCTGAGATATGGCATTTTTGATGCCCATTTTTGGCCTCAAAAACGTACGTCGAAAACGACTTTTTCAGGATTTTCAAAGTGTTCTCATTTCCTTAGTTCTGCTCGGATCCTGTTATAACCCGGTGTTTTTGTAATCTAGGTGACCCAAATAAGACGCTGGTATACTTAGTTTGATTTCGAAAAAAATCAATTTTTTGTGAAAAAAATCGATACGGGGGGGTATACCCGAAAAATGAAAAAACCCAAACTTTGAAGGTCGATATCTCGGCTTCTATGGGAGCTATCGGGAAAATTCCAATGGTTTTGTCTTAGTTTCGTCGTTCTGAATCCAACGAGACCATCCGCAAGGTCGTAGCTCTTCTAATAGATGAGATATGGCATTTTCGATGCCCATTTTTGTCCTCAAAAATGGACGTCGAAAACGACTTTTTCAGGATTTTCAAAGTGCTGTCATTCAGTTAGTTCTGCTCCGATCCTGTTATAACCCGGTGTTTTTGTAATCTAGGTGACCCAAATAAGACGCTGGTATACTTAGTTTGATTTCGAAAAAAATCAATTTTTGGTGAAAAAAATCGATACGGGGGGGTATACCCGAAAAATGAAAAAACCCAAACTTTGAAGGTCGATATCTCGGCTTCTATGAGAGCTATCGGGAAAATTCCAACGGTTTTGTCTTAGTTTCGTCGTTCTGAATCCAACGAGACCATCCGCATGATCGTAGCTCTTCTAATAGCTGAGATATGGCATGTTTGATGCCCATTTTTGGCCTCAAAAACGGACGTCGAAAACGACTTTTTCACGATTTTCAAAGTGCTCTCATTCCCTTAGTTCTGCTCGGATCCTGTTATAACCCGGTGTTTTTGTAATCTAGGCGACTCAAATAAGACGCTGGTATACTTAGTTTGATTTCGAAAAAAATCAATTTTTGGTGAAAAAATTCGATACGGGGGGGTATACCCGAAAAATGAAAAAACCCAAACTTTGAAGGTCGATATCTCGGCTTCTATAGGAGCTATCGGGAAAATTCCAACGGTTTTGTCTTAGTTTCGTCGTTTTGAATCCAACGAGACCATCCGCAAGATCGTAGTTCTCATAATAGCTGAGATATGGCATTTTTGATGCCCATTTTTGGCCTCAAAAACGGTCGTCGAAAACGACTTTTTCACGATTTTCAAAGTGCTCTCATTCCCTTAGTTCTGCTCGGATCCTGTTATAACCCGGTGTTTTCGTAATCTAGGTGACCCAAATAAGACGCTGGTATACTTAGTTTGATTTCGAAAAAAATCAATTTTTGGTGAAAAAAATCGATACGGGGGGGTATACCCGAAAAATGAATAATTCCAAACTTTGAAGGTCGATATCTCGGCTTCTATGAGAGCTATCGGGAAAATTCCAACGGTTTTGTCTTAGTTTCGTCGTTTTGAATCCAACGAGACCATCCGCAAGATCGTAGTTCTCATAATAGCTGAGATATGGCATTTTTGATGCCCATTTTTGGCCTCAAAAACGGTCGTCGAAAACGACTTTTTTAGGATTTTCAAAGTGCTCTCATTCCCTTAGTTCTGCTCGGATCCTGTTATAACCCGGTGTTTTCGTAATCTAGGTGACCCAAATAAGACGCTGGTATACTTAGTTTGATTTCGAAAAAAATCAATTTTTGGTGAAAAAAATCGATACGGGGGGGTATACCCGAAAAATGAAAAAACCCAAACTTTGAAGGTCGATATCTCGGCTTCTATGAGAGCTATCGGGAAAATTCCAACGGTTTTGTCTTAGTTTCGTCGTTTTGAATCCAACAAGACCATCCGCAAGATCGTAGTTCTCATAATAGCTGAGATATGGCATTTTTGATGCCCATTTTTGGCCTCAAAAACGGTCGTCGAAAACGACTTTTTCACGATTTTCAAAGTGCTCTCATTCCCTTAGTTCTGCTCGGATCATGTTATAACCCGGTGTTTTCGTAATCTAGGTGACCCAAATAAGACGCTGGTATACTTAGTTTGATTTCGAAAAAAATCAATTTTTGGTGAAAAAAATCGATACGGGGGGGTATACCCGAAAAATGAATAATTCCAAACTTTGAAGGTCGATATCTCGGCTTCTATGAGAGCTATCGGGAAAATTCCAACGGTTTTGTCTTAGTTTCGTCGTTTTGAATCCAACGAGACCATCCGCAAGATCGTAGTTCTCATAATAGCTGAGATATGGCATTTTTGATGCCCATTTTTGGCCTCAAAAACGGACGTCGAAAACGACTTTTTCAGGATTTTCAAAGTGATTCTCTCACTCCCTTAGTTCTGTTCGGATCCTGTTAAAAAAAAAAAATAATTAGTTCGGGGGAAAAGTGTATTTTTACGATATTTTTTATCTGGGTTAAATTAAACAATAATACAAATATTCAAAAATTCATATATGTATAAATCCTGCCAAACATAACAAATTACATTTAGGACATAAGTGGTTATTTTTAGTTAAATACTAAGGGCATCAATTTGGAATGACTTTCTTATCAATGAGTTCTTTGATGTCTTATTTTTTCGCAGTAGAAAGTACAATTTTTATGATAATACTAGAATTAAATAGGCAGATATAAAAGATTGACTTGCCAACGACGGGTTTTTTGAAAGATTGACCAAAAAATGAGGATGATCTTTTTTCATCTCTAGGTCGTACCACTTTGTTTAATTTCTGTTTTTATCAATTTCTCATGGTTCATTTCTACTTTCTTTTGGATATCTCGTCTTTTTTAGCTGTGCGTATTAACGTTGTATATGTCGGCGATGAATGTATAGAGCCTGACTTAATTTGTTTTTCTATTATCTCTTTCATTCTGAGAGTGACCACTAATAAGAAATTTACTAATTACTAAAGAGATTTTATTAATTCCAGGCTTTTAATAGAGTCATTCTTCTGAATATTGTCTTAAAAGGTTTCCGGGTTCAACTGCCTGGAATTGATAAAAATATTTTATTAATTCCAGGCATTTAATAGAGTCATAGAGAAATTTTATATAATTTTGACTTGTACTTGAAACAATTTACCTCTCAATCTTTTCTTTAACGAAACGAACGAGTTTTTCGACTAACTCTGGAAGAGAGAGTGGTACCTGCACCATAGGTCTCTGTTTATTTCAACTGCCTGGACTTGATAGAAGTATTTTACTGATTTCAGACAGTTGATGGAGTAATTTTTATTAATTTTGTCTTAGAAGGTATCAACTGCCTGAAATTGTTAAAAATAATGAATTCATTCCAGGCAGTTGATGCCATAAATATTTATTCTTTTGCAGAGCAATTATCGCAATAAAAGATAACATCTTTATTCGGATTCTGATACAATAAGGAACTTATGTATCCTAGTTCTAGCTTCCAATTTCCACAGGTAGCCAGACTTTTTTTAGGCTTCAAAAATTGTTTTTTTTTTAAATTTCCTAAAAGAAGCTAAAAATGGTGTCAATAACTGCCTGGAAGAAGTTAAAAAAATTACATTATTTACGTTGGAGGAGTGACAAATTTTAAAATAATTTCGATTTTGCCTCGTTTAAACGATTAAAACTACTGTTTATGTTTTCAGAAACTGTTCCTCGTCCCCAAGTGATGAACCATAGTCTAAATAGAGCGGCCGCGCCTGGACCGAAACCGTTGGACAAAGCAATTTCCGGTCCAGGCGCGGGTTTCATGAGCAGCTACCTCAAATTCTTACAGGGAGAAAGGGACACGTCGCCGCCACCCGTTATGAGAGGTAAGACACATTTTTTTTTTCTTTAGATGATTTGAATTGTACTTTTAAGTTCAGTTGTATCATAATGAATGAATAAATAAACCGTCATTTCTATGGAATGTTTAAAACTCGTTTTAGGTGGTCCGGGTAGGAAACAAGCGACGAACACGTGGACGCGAAGACCGACGGACGAAACGAAACCGCCGCCCCAACCGGGGGGACCCCCGGTTCCGCCCGATACCAACGGAGCGGTTGCGGGCGGCACCGTTTTACCGAACTTGTCAGGACCACCTCCAGGGGTCACCCGGTTGAATACCAGCGGTGATCCCCAGGACGATCCTAGGTAGAGAATCCTTTCGGTTTTTATTGAGTTTGGCAATTTGAAATGGGTTAAAAATCATTATCAAATAGTTTTTTAGATGATTTCGTCATACAAAGTGTCCAAATAGGGTATCGGCACTTTATTTATGCATTTAAGGCGGCGTAGTCCCGCTCATTTGCCGCTTTTACGACGTCTAATCCGCTCTCGTGATTGGTCACTTTTAGCATCTTAGAAAAGTACTTAAAAAAAAAACCTCGCATCAGAATGAGTTGAAAATTGAAAATATTTATGCAAAGAAAGTCATTAAGTTCTCCTTAGTAACATTTCCCCATATAACTGATGAGTTTGAGTATTTAAGTATAAGGTTTATTGCAAATAAAAGAAATTTTTTATTAGTAAATATGTATAGGCCACCCTCTTCTAGCATACCTACATTTCTTGAACTTGTTGAAGACATTTTTACTATATCTGTTCCACGCTATGATAGTATAATTTTTATGGGGGACTTAAATATAGATTTACTTAGACCAACTGCAGCAACTCAAAACTTTAAGTATCTTTTGAAAGTATTCGATCTTCGGCAACTGATTAATAACCCTACTAGAATCAACAATCGGTCTAATACACTTATAGCAGTAACATCGAGTGTCTTAGCTCTCAATCTACCTGTATATCGGAGTCCATATCTGATCATAATCTAGTTCAAGCGATTTTAAACTTACCAAAAACAAAATTATGTAAAAAAGTCGTTAGGTCCAGGGACTACAATATTATTAACATGACTTCATTTGGGGAGGAGGTCCAGCAGCTACAGTGGCATAATATTTATTATATTTTTGACATTAATCAAAAAGTGTCATTACTTAGCAATAATATTTCCTATTTAAGAAATAAATACGCTCCGTTTAAAACAAGACTATATAAGGATAGACCATTTACGCCGTGGATAACGAGTAATATTAAACATCTAATTAAATTAAGAGACAAAGCTCGGAAAAAATATACTCGACAAAAAAACTCTCGTGAATTTGTCATATTACAGGCAATTAAAGAATTATACTAAACACGCAATTAATCGCGAAAAAATTACTTTTTTCAAGCAAATGTCTATAGAAAAGGGTAAAGAATTTTGGAACAAAGCAAAAAAACTTAATTTTACTAAAAAAAAAATTGACCCTATTCCTGAAAATCTCAATTTACCCGAGGACTTAAATAATTTTTTTTCGAACACCGTGGGCCCTACTAATTCCACATCATTAGAAAAACTTAACTTTTATAATTCAAATACATTTAGTCACTTTGAGACGGAATTTAATATAAGTCTTATAACTGAAAATAAAACTGTCGATATTATAAATAAAATAGGGTCAAATGCAATAGATGGTGATGGAATTTCCATTAGAGATCTTAAACTATATCTTCCTTTTTGTCTTAAGCCATTAGTCAATATTTTAAATTCCTGCATCTTAGAAAACCAATTCCCCAATGACTGGAAAAAAGCGATACTCATTCAAAAATACCTTGTCCAACAGATTATAAAGACATTAGGCCAATAAGTATTCTGCCTGTCATTTAAAAAATCTTAGAACGTCACGTATATAACGAAATAGCTGACTATGTTTATAATTTAAAAATTATTCCTGATTGCCAGTCAGGATTTCGTAAATCTTATAGTACTATAACAAGTCTTAGTATTGTTAATGATATCAGGTTTAAAGAGGATTCAAAGGAAATAACTTGCCTAACTCTTTTAAATCTAAGTAAAGCATTCGATACCATAGATCACCAAATGCTTTTGGCAAAACTGCACTATTATGGTTTTTCGGCAAATGCCATACATTTTTTTAGCTCTTATCTTAAAGATCGGTTACATTGTGTCCGAACGGTGAATGATGGTGATTTTAAATTTTCAAGGTTTTTCTCATTTAAAAAAGGGGTGCCTCACGGTTCCATATTAGGCCCCTTACTTTTCTCTTTTTATGTTGCTGATATGAATCAGTGCATCGAAAATTCTAAGCTGCACCAATTTGCTGACGACTCCCAAATTTATAATTCTTTTAAAATATCAGACGTGCAGGTGGCACAGAATAAAATTAACGCCGACTTAAATCAGATTGCTTTGTTTGCTGAAAACCATAGCCTCAAATTAAACGCTTCAAAGCATTGCATGGAAAATTTTAAAATTAATATTAATGGAACAGCTATACCAACCGTTGCGGAAAAACGTAATCTAGGGGTTATATTCGATTCAAATCTCAGCTTTGCCTCCCACATTAAGAACAAAATTAAAATTGCTTACGGTCGTTTAAAAAACTCATATCAATACAAAAAATCAGTTACCATCAAATATTTGCTTTGCAATTCGCTTGTACTGTCTTTGGTGGATTATGCGTGGACATTGTGTATGGCGACTCACTAACCGTATCTCTGTCAAGGACGGTGCAAAAACTGCAAAATAGTTGTATGCGTTTTTCCTTTAATATATCGTATAGAGACCACATTACTCCTTATCTAAATTCACATTTTATATTAAATATGAGAAATAGAAGGAAGTGTCATATGTATAATTTAATTTACAAAATAATTAAATCAGGTCAGCCGCCATATTTAAGAGACTTATTTTTTCACCATGATTATATACGCAGTGTAAGAAATCCAAACTTAATTAGAATTCTTTTTCATCGAACATCAGGTTTTAAAAAATCATTCCAGTATGTAGGCATTCATATGTGGAACAAGTTACCGGATTACATTAAAAATAGTTCACCAAAGAAATTTATTGCATATGTTAAAGAAATTCTTCTTAATTCTCAACTAACATAGGCATTTTAACAAATTCACACCACCAAATTTTTATTAAAAATATAATTTAATTATTTTTATTTAATTGCAACCATATTATTTTTGAGTTCTTACTTTTTAAATCAACACTGGTCTTGTTGATCTTGCAGGCATAAAAATAAAATTTTAAATGGTTCATTTTGGAATATCTATTCATTTTTGCGTCGTGTTGCCCTGGTTTTCCAGCCTCGGCTCGTGTTTTTTGCCGCCCTTCCTCCTCTCTGTCTATTGCACAGATGGTACCTATATTAATGTAATTGCTATAGTAAATTATTACACTATATTTTTTTTTGTTTTTTTTTTTGTTTAATGACTTATTTTCTTAATAATTATAATTGGGAAAGTCTTTATTCTTCTTTTAGTTGTAATTAGGTTAGTATGTTTTAACGGTCTGAGCAGCACATGCGCGCTAGCTCGTGTATGTGTTATCGGTTGTTTTTATAATCGCAGTTCAGTCCGCATTACTCTTAGCATTGTGTAAATTCTTGTAATAAAAAAATGTAATTTTCTATGTACAATGTTTAAGTGGTAATAAAAGTCTTTTGAATTTGAATTTGAATTTGATACCCTTTTTGGACACCTTGTATAATATTATTATACTACTCTGGTAAATGTTGAGTATAGGTGAAAAAGGCATCTATTTATTTTTATCATAGTTCATTGTCAATAAATTACTGATGAACCAGCCAAATATATTTTTAAGATCTCTCTGTACTAAGGCTAATTTTAACATATAGAGAAATGAATAAGGGCCTTTTGTACCACTAAAAGTTTCATTTATTTTTACGTATTGTTGTTCTCTCCCTGCTAAATAATTTTTAAAAAAGGCTTGTGCTAAACCTCATATCCCAATATTATGTAACTTTTGCAAAAAAAGTTGATCGTGTCGAAAGCTTTTGTTAAATCTATAGGCCATATAAACAATGTTTATTGTTATGCAGGACACTATTTTTAGGTCGCGGGCCTGATAGCAGTTTATAATCAATAATGGGCTTATCAATAATTATTCAAAAAGGTTAATACAGGAAGGAAGCGTTTTTTTGTAGTGTGTATGGTTTAGCCTTGTATACTTTTACAGATAACGCCTCCTTAATGTTTATTAAACAATGTGTTGTTAACAGTTTAGTTTTTTCTTATGATATAACTAATTTTATGGCTATGTGACGGTCAAAACAAAATGTATGTGTTTTAGTATTCTTAACACTCGTCAATATGAAGCTGATAAATATAAAATGCACACGCTTCCTTGTTTGTTAAAAGAATCTTCATGTCAATGCACACACAATAAAAAAAATTAAAAGTATTAAATATTGAGGAATTATAATGGATCAAAATATTAATTGAGATAAACATATAGAAAGCACAAACACAAAACTGCGAAAATTAATTTTTAAATTTTATCAAATTAGAAACTGTAGGTCAATTAAAATTTTGAAACTACTATACCTCGCATTGGCTGAATCAATAATTAGAGATGGTTTGACAATAAAGGTACTACAATAATACAGCTATCGTTTTGGACTTCTTGTCGAGATTCATTTATATAACCTTGCTAAACCGATAGCATTAAAAATATGATTTAATTAGTTGGTGGTTTCACTATAAAACCGGTGGGAAACAAAGGGTTAACTATGAAATTCTTGCGGATATTGGGGTTCAGTCATGGTACGTCTGGAACAGTCTGGCTGGAAAACAATAGATGTCAACGGGCTTTGGACCTATTGAAGGAGTGAATTATTTGAATCCTGATTGATTTGTTCATTGTTCTAGGTACTTCCCGTTGCCGAAAGAGCGAAAAAAGGGCTCGTTCGACAGCTCGGATGACGGTTTCAGTTCGGACGATGAATTTTTCGGACCGCGGAAATCGCAAAACCCCAATATGCGAGTGGCTGTGGATCCAGTTAGGGACAGGTAGGTATCGCGGGATCTAGCAGAGAAAAAATATTGATTTACGCAGGTTTTTAACCTCAATTTTAGAAATAAAGAAATACTGTTTTGGCGCATAGCTATCAGTTATCAGTTTCGATTATAGGATCAAATATTGTCATTTTAATTTTGCAAGAGTCCACATTTTAAATTAAACATGAACGGTTCTACGAAGGTGATATTTATTCAATTTTGATGCAAACATTTACTATCTTTGATGTCGTATTAAATAAATGTCGTTATAAATCATAAAGTATTTGTGATAAATTTTCTTTAAATTGAAGGGAAAGGATGGAAAAAGAGCGTGCCGAGCGTATGGAACGGAAAAAACACGGTAGGCCCTGTAAACCCGGCGGCCCCACCGAAAAAAAGAGACTGAAAATGTTGGAAAGGGAGAAGAAGTTAGAAAAGGCTAAAAGAGAACGAATTAGAGGTATAAAGAAATAAAATACCCACAAAAACGCGAAATTAAATGTTCCTTATATATTTAAGTTAATAGTTCTTTATATTTAGTTATGCACCTTTTAGTTATTTCAATAGGATTATACTTATATATTAATGCTATGGATTTTTTTTTATAGTAAAACCGGAAGATGTCCCGAAAAGAGAACAAAAGAAGCGCGAAGCGAAAGGCAAAAACAGTTTAACGGACATAATTAAGGACGCCGATGAACCGGACGAACCGCCCGAATTCCAGGACTCCGAGGATTCAGATCCGGCGTGGACGCCGGCAGCCGTTGTCGACGAGGAGGACGTGATGCCCGTTAAGAAAAAGAAAGGAAGGCCCGGTAAATTATAATTGTTCTTTTCAATAATAATTTATGGCCTACGTGACAAATTTACCATTGCCTTCATATGAGATCTGTTAAAATATTAGGGAGGAATATTTGCACCCAAAAACACCCAGTATGTTAACTTTTATAGTTGTCTAGTATCTTTGTTTTTTATTTTGGCTAATAACTTTGTACTAGGAGAGGGTCATTGAAGGCCAATAGTAAGCATTACAGGCATTAAACTGGTTGTCTATCGGGCAGGTCATTAAAAAGGCGAACTTGGTTTTAATATATAAAATAGAGCATGAACAATCACCAAGATATTTTAACGATTTTCTAAATCAAAAAAAGATCAGGTTTTCATGACTATAATATTCGTTCGAGGGAAAAATTATAACATAGAGTCGGTTAAAACGACAGCCTTACAAAAATCTTTATTTTACGAGAGAGTTCGCATCTTTAATGTCCTTATGCTTTGTAAAATTCTTTACTTTTCAATAACTAGGCAAGTGCTAAATAAGGATTATTTATTTATTTATTTATGTCCACTTCTAAATGTAGCATATCTCAAAAATTCATTCCGGACTTTTTCAGTTTCAAATATGTTGTTTCCTTATTATTCAGGCCCAAAGTAAGATTTGTTATTGACTTCATTGACTATTGACATCGAACATATCGGAAATCTCCCTCGCACAATAAGCCTTTATGACTCCTTACGATCATTTCAGTGATTATTTAATTACAATTTGCAGATAATTGAAAGAAACATGATTTAGTATTGACTATTACTAATTGATTATAGCAGGATCGAAGAATAAAAAGCCAAGAAACTTAATAGCGGCGGCCGCGCAAGGAGCGGGCATAAACGACTCCGACGGTTTAGGTTTCGTGAGCGAACACCATCAAGCGAACAATAAAAAATCGAAAGTTAATCATAAGAGTAAACCGGCGGTGCCGACGTTAGAGGACAACATTGCCGCATCGATGCAGAATAATTTAATCGCCGTTAATGATGACAATCCTTTTAAGGTAGGTAAGAATTGAATTGAATCTTAAATTATTGTATATCATCCGTTTTTCTTGAAAGGGACCGATAATGCGAAAATAAAGGAAAAAAATACACAGTCACGGTCTCATAACATAATGGATACACGTGTTTCGCTCCTAAAATCAAAAAATAACAGTATAAACAAAATTACATTTAAATTAAAAAAAAAACACTAAAAATCTTAAAACACTATTCACACTATTATGTATTTATTTACGGGAACATTTCTAAACATTTTGATTTTTTTTTATTTCATAACTTTTTTAGTTTTCGTGCAAACAGTTTGGGAATATTTCAGAAATCCCGCCAGGATTAACGCTTTTTGAGATGACATTTAAAGTTTTTAATAATGCACGTAACAAAAACGCCATTCATGAACTATTTAAGTTGTTTTATTACACTTCGATCGATATGAATGCGTCTCAATACATTTTGAATTTCTTTTACTAAAAGATCGCCGAATTTAAAGAAATTATTGCTCGTTTCCAAATGACTCGGCGATTTAATTTTTAAGGGTTTAGTTGGATAAATAGTCGAGTAAAATCCAAGCTTTTTAGATTTTTTAATTACCAATGGCTCGGCCTATATTAGGCCTTATTCAGGGCACTATAAAATTTAAAAAAAAAAACGTTTATAGACAAGTTAAAACGGTATGTTATACAGTGGTCAAAAAAACAATTATTAACAATTAAAATACACTATAAAATTATAAGTATATTAACTCTTACATTATTCAATGACTACTTTACTTATTTCTATACATCTTTAAAACACAGAAAAATCAAAGCTCTTCATTTAAATGGAACAAATGCTGTTTCAAATGATTTTGTTTATTTGTTATTGAGAAATATGTACCTGTTGGTATGTAAATAACAATGTACTTTACAATATTAAATAATATTTTAGCTCTGGGCTTTAATTTTTTAAGTGTTTAGATAATGTAAACAAAACAAACGGTTATTTTCGCTTTCTTAAGTTATCGTTCTAAATATTTTAAAATAAGTAATATGTTTAAGTATGCTCTTAAACGTTGTCAAATGGTTATGCAAGGGGTATTGGAAGAGTATTTAAATTCGATTTTTGGGTTTTATGATATTAATTAAATTTGCGTAAGATGTACTTAAGTTGTCAGTATCTTGTTTTGATGTTTTTTTATGTTTGATGTCGATGTTCTTTACCTCTTCAAAATTAAATTGGTGTATGTTTGCGTCAGTATGTTTTGCCAGAGCAGTTTTATTTTATTGACCTTAATAGTATTTCAGGTTGCACGCTTCTTTTGTGTTGCGTTATCCTAGTTTTTAAATAAGGACCACTTTGTAGTTCTTCGGGTGTTTACGTTTTTTTATCTACTATATAGTTGCTAATAATATTTTTACCAATAATTGCGCACTTGTGACTATTTTATTTACGTAAACAATTAATTTTATGTATCTTCATGTTCAAAAATCTAATGGGTTAAATGCTAGCCAAGGTCTTAATCTTCAACAAAAGTAACAAAAAGAATACAACAAAAGGTAATTAGATAATGTTACTAATTGTGTGATTTTGATTTATTAAAGTAACTGACAAGTAAAAAAAAACCCTGACAGTGACATTTATAATGAGTCATCTTGTTAAGCACGGCCTACTTAACAAATATTTTAACCTGAAGTAAGAAAATAAAATGTTATCTTGTGCGCATTAAAAACTTAAAAAAAATGTAAATATCTCGAAAAGGGTTAATCGTAGCGAGATTTTTAAAATATATAAGTTAGGGAATTAAAAAAAAATCAAAATGTTCCTGGTGGTACCCTATGTTAGATAATTAAAAAAAAAGGTTAAATTTTAAGATTTGCTATACAGCGTGATTTTCAACCTATGCGCATAAACTTGGGCAATGATAGCTGATAAGTAATAATGAAAAAAAATGTAGTGAACTATTTTTAGTTTTGGAGATATCCATATTTTTTTAAGTAAAAAACGGGTATTTTTTAACGTGTTTAATTTAAACTAATTTAAAGCAACTGTTCGAAGTTGTTTCCATTGTTTTCGATACAGACTTGAGCTCGTCGAATCCATGAAGAAGTACATGCACGGGCCAAACCAGGCTGTAGGCGAATTGCGTCACTGGCAGCGTTTATGCGATGTCGTAGCTCATGTTCAGTATCAACTTCGTTTACATACACCATTGTTTTCATATGACCCCACAAATAAAAGTCTAATGGATTAAGGTCAGGCGAGCGAGGGGGCCACCCAACTGGACCATCATCGTCCGGGAAACACACGATCTAAATATTGTCGCACTGGTCGTGAAAAATGTGATGAAGAAACCACATGTTCTGCTTAACGTTGAGATTCACATTTTCAAGGAGCACTGGTAAATTGTTGCGCAAAAATTCTAAATACCGAGCGCCAGTCAAACGATTTTCCAGAATAAAAGGTCCGATGAGCATCCCGTTCAGAATTCCAGCCCATACATTTACAGAAAAACGTTGTTGAAAGTATGTTCTCCGTGTAATATGCGGATTTTCCAAAGCCCAGTAATGAGTGTTATGAAAGTTGAAAATTCCATTGCGCGTAAAATTTGCCTCATCCGTAACTAAAATGTTCATGGTAAAGTTTGGGCTTAACTGCTGGAGATGTAACAACCACTCACAAAAGTGTACTCGAAGCGGCAAATCTCTTGGAAGTAGGGTTTGTACCCTCTGCACATAAAACGGGTACAGCAACTCGTGCCTTAAAATTTGCCAACTTGTAGATTGCGATATTCCAAATCGCGCTGCAATTGTCCTAGTGCTAATTCCAGGTTGTTCTTCGATAACTTCTAAAATATCCTCCTCCAGATTTAGAATGTGCCTAGGTCTAATAGCTCCTCAATCTTGTCCAGGCCGCGGCCGCAAATTGCCAGTTTCTCTACCCCGCCGAATAACACGTAAGAAAGCCCCACGTCTCGGGTGATATCTTCGGGGAAATCTTTGGGCATACAGATCAGCTGCTGTCACTGCATTCTGATGCGTTTCTCCGTTAAACAAAACCATGTCGACAAGTTCTTCGTTTGTAAAAATGTACGCCATTACATTTGACCCATTTATTTTGTTCGTGTGAAAATAACGATCACAGCCACCAACAAACTAAGTACTGCTAAAGATTCTAAACAACAAATTCCAAACATTATTGTTTACATCAGTTATTAATAAACAAAATAAGTTCGTCTGATACACGTTCTGTTGACATTTGTTTAACTTTATTTCGGAAACCAAAAATTATTTACTACATTTTTTTCTCATTATTACTCATTATTGATCTTCATCTACCATTTCCCAAGTTTATGCGCATAGGTTGAAAATCACCCTGTATAAAAAGAAAACTATATTCTAAATTTTGTTAAAAACGAACAATAAATTCTAAATTTATGGCCAAAATTAAAAAAAAAAAAAAATCATTAAGCTTATCATCATGTATCTTGGTTGACTTTTGTACTAGGAAAATTTAACTCAACCTCATTTTTCTTTCAAAAGGAGTCTGTTATTAAGATCTTCACCTTACGTTTTATAATTTTGATGACATTTAAGTAACTTGGTACTAGGTTTAGATAGTCCATAAATTTTATAGTCTCGGTTTATTTACGTAGTTGTGAAATGGGTTTTAAAGGTTTTTCGTGCTTTGTATTTAAATGTAATTTTATTTAGATTGTTATTATTTGATTTTAGGTCTGACGATGCGCTAGCTAGAACGAAGCACGTAGAGCCCTTTATTATTTATATGTTTAAATTCAAATCCATTTATTTTGCCGTAATAATTAAGTAACAAAAACTTATTAATATAGATTCTAGATTTTAGGAGAGCTTTTATATTTTTGCTTTGATAACAAATAATTTTTGATTTTTTAAATATTAAAGATAGTTTGTTATAAAAAAAGATACCCAAGTTTTTGGCTTTCTGAACTATTGGTATTTAATTGTTTAATTTTTTTATCTTTTGCGATTATAAGAATTTGTGACTTTAAGGTATTGTGTTGTTTTGGCATAAACAAATATTTGTTTAATATCTTAGGTAAGCCTTTCTGTAGATTCTATTATCTAATGGCTAATTACAGGGATTATAAGGTGAGAATATAAAAATGTCATAAAAATATAAAATGTTACGCGTGTATTATGTTCTAAGACCGTGGCTATATGTTTTCTTTGTTTTAGTCAATTATCTAAATATTATGAGGGAAAAAAAGCATACTACCGATTCTTTGTCTCAAAATTGCACCTAAACAGATACATAAACATAAATCTCCGACCATCTGTATGTAATTCTTGCATTATTCTCTTTAAGACTGGTGAATTCGTTGCCATAAAATCAGAATTAATCCAGGAATGGCCGGCCATATGGCGGGTGGACGGCAAAACGCTACTGCAGAAGTACGAACCCTTCGAGCAAAACGGCGGCACGTTATATAGGAATATATCGACGGTAAGTAAATCCCCTTAAAAAAAAAAACACACAATTTATTGATTTATATATTTTAAAAATTTATTAATTTTAGTATACGTCGTGGACATCGGAGAGTAAAAAGCAGTACGTGTCCGTGCCGGTGAAGTACAAATCCCAAAGTCATTTAGAGACGATCGTCGAATTTTTGAAGAGCGAATTGACGATAACCGATCCGAAGATGCAAGAGGAATGTATGAGGCGAAGCGAGAGTTATCAGGACAATTTCGAGGTGTATATACAGACGTTGATCTCACAGGCGCTCGATAGTAATTTCCTTATGGAGATTTTCCAAGAGAAAGGTAATAGGAAAATTGTATAAGTGTGTTCAGAATTTAATAGAGTTTAATAGAATTTAATAGAATTACACATAGAGTTGTCGTCGAATTCTCATTTATACAGTGGCCCAGAAAAGTCATGGTACAATAGAGAATTACAATACAAATTTTATTTATAATTTTTTTATGAAATAAAAATCAATTTTTACTTTTATGTATTTATTTTTTCTAATGCCCTACATCATAACATAAACCTATTTCCATAATATATCTAACATACAATAAATAAAAAAATAAAATAAAATTTCTTACAAAAATTTAATCCACAAAAGTCAAGGTACATTTCAGACTATGGGCTAATAAAGTTCTGTCAATAACGCGTGAGAAAACCCTTCAGTTTAATAACCTCTTTTAAGCGATTTGGCATTGAATGAACTAGTTTTTTCGTCACATCGTTGGATATTTTTGGCCACTCTTCTAAAATTACCTGTTTTAAGTCTGATTTATTATGAATCACATGTTGCCGAATTTTTCTCCCCAAAACATCCATTAAATGTTCTATAGGATTAAGATCGGGACTTTGGGGAGGAGTTTCCAGCAGATGGGGAGTATTAAAAACCAACCACTGACGTACTGTATAAGCTTTGTGCTTAGGGTCGTTATCCTGTTGAAAGTAATAGTTCTCATGCAACCCTAATTTTTCAGCACTGGCACGTAAATTTTCTTTTAAAATATTTAAGTATACTTTTTGATCCATTGTTTCGTCGATAAAAACAATTTTCCCTACACCTGAAGTTGCCATGCAACCCCAAACCATTACTCCACCTCCTCCATGTTTCACTGTTTTGATTGTATTTTTCGGATTAAGAGCTTCACCGGGTTTCCTCCACACCTTGACACGACCATCGGACCCAAAAATGTTAAATTTACTTTCATCTGACCAGATAACTTTATCCCAGAAATCAAGTTCAATAGACTTGTACTTTCCAGCGAATTCCAGTCTTTTTTTTCTATTAATATCGCTAACATGGGGCTTCTTACGTGCACTACAGGATTTGTATCCACCCTGGTTAAGTTTCCGGCGAACAATTTCTTCATGAACAGATACTCCAAACATTTCTCTTAACTCTGATGATATTTGTATGGCACTTTTCTTTGGGTCCTTCTTAATTTCATTTAATATGTACCGGGATTCGCGCTCTGACAGCTTCCGAGGACGTCCTGTTCGCGTTTTATTTTCAATTCTGTTTTCATTTTGAAAACGATTTACTACTTTTTGTATAGTGGACCTGCTTCTTTTAATCACTTTTGCAATTTTGGTGTATGATTTTCCCTCTCTATGCAAATTAATAATAATTTTCCGCTCACTGACACTTAATTCGGTTCTTCCCATGATTATCACTGTATTTACCAGTCAAAGTTAAGAAGAAATATTCTAGTGAATACTGAAAACGAATGCCAGAATAGTATTAGAGGAATGTTCTTATTAGCAAATAACAAAATAACAATAAATTTAAAAGATACTTGCATATTTTGATTTACACAAATTAAGAGTACCTTGACTTTTGTGGATTAAATTTTTATAGAAAATTTTATTTTATTTTTTTGTTTATTGTGTGTTAGATATATTATGCAAATAGGTTTATGTTATGATGTTGGGCATTGGAAAAAATAAATACATAAAAGTAAAAATTGATTTTTATTTCATATAAAAATTATAAATAAAATTTATATATAAATTGTCTATTGTACCATCACTTTTGTGGTCCACTGTATATCCTTATCTCAGTCTAAAAATTAGAAGAGGATGGGAATGATTTTTCGGGTTTATTTAGACACATTACGGGAGAACGACAATATTTCCAGACGATCCAAACACTATTTTGGAAATTAAACGGTGATATGGAAAAATGGTGGAAAAGTTGAAATCCTACCTTTATATTCTCATCTCAGTCTAACAAATGCAAGCAAATAGCAATCAACTGATGTTTTTCTTGTCTAATATGGCAATCTGCTCTAGAATCAATAGTTGGAAAATATTGAGAACTTTTTGCCCGATTTCTGTCACCCTTTAAAAGATTCTTAATTAAAACTTTCAACGCGTTCATGTAACTTTTAAATATTTTTTCGATCACGTTTCAAACCGATTAATCGAACATTTCAGACGAGTACTTCCTGACGAACGTCCAAACCATCGACGAGGTAACGGAGAGCAAAAAGCAAAAACTGTTGCAACTGGTACGATGGCCGTCCAATTTACAAACGGCCGTCTGCACGTGGCCCTGTTTCAACGTGATGAGGGATCAGCACGCGGATACGCAGTCGTCGCGTGCGTGTTCGGCGTGCGCGCGCGACAACGTCGCCGCCCGAGTGCTCATGTACGGACAACCGTACAATCCGACAACGCTGGAGGGATGCCCGCCCGATCCCAATGCCATTAACGAGAAGGTAATAACGCGTGTTGTTAACGTGATCGTTTAGGCCTTCAACGGCATAAATAAATTTAATATTATTAGATTATTCTAAGGCTTTTGATACCCCGGACCGCGCACTCTTTTGTTCCAAACTGCATTATTATGGGTGCTCAGATGCTTCTTTAAATATTAATAATAATAATAATAATAATAATAAACGTCTTTTTATTAGGCTCGGCGAAGGGCAGCCATGGCTGTTTGCTTAACCGAGCATACAAAAATCAAATATTACATAATTACAATATTGCATAAAATATCGGCAAACATCTAACTAAATACATTAAATTCTAAATAATAACAGTCAAATGTATAATTCAGCATTAATTAAAAACTACTATGTTACAATATTAATTTTAAGGGAAAAACAGGTGAAAAAATACTTATAGAGATACCTACTACTTATACGCGAGAAAAATAATAATGCTTCTTAAACAGTTTAGAAGTTTTATTCTTATTTATATTTACCCAGCAAGAAGCCCTTTAGTCGAGTTTTAAAACCCGATGAACTGAGATTTTCAAATTTGTTACATATTAAAGTGTTATAGCACTTGGAAGCCAAAAACGAGAAACTGTGCTGAAACATGGCTGTTCGATGCTTTGGCACATTTAAGAGATTATTATGGCGTGTAATCCGATCATGTGTAGAGGATCTGTACGTCATCTGAACCCTTAGATAATCAGGAATACCCGTCATTAATATTCTATAGAGAAAACATGCAAAATGAAGAGTTTCGCGGTCCTGAATATTTAGCCATTTTAATTCTGGCAACTTGTATCTTACATGATCTCTTGCTCTCAAATTATAGATAAAGCGAATACAAGAATTTTGAATGCGTTGTAATCTCTTTTTTGATATTAAGTCAAGTGAAGGTCCATATACAAAGTTACAGTAGGTAGTATGCGAGAGTACCAAGGACTCACACAAAGTCTTTTTAAGATGAGTACCAAGAACGCTTTTGCTCTTGTATAAATTGCGTAATGACATATAAGACCTTTGCACTACTTTTGCCACCTGTGATCGAAATTTAAGACCAGAATCCATTATTACACCGAGGTTATTAGATTCGTGTACTGTTGGAATAATGCTCTGGAAAATCTGGACTACCAAACTTTCTGTTGCCCATTTGTGATTAGGACCAAAGTATATAACAGCTGATTTAGAAGGATTGAGCTTTAAACCGTTATTTTCTGAATAATTTGCCACTCTTTCCAGGCATTGATTCAGTTGACTGATGGCCGCATGACTCTCAGATTTAGAAAAACTCTTAGAGATTTGGGTATCGTCAGCATATCGATTGCCAGAGCAGTCATCGCCAATCACAGAATCTAAATCAGCGGTAAAAATGACAAATAATAGGTGTCCAAGAATAGACCCTTGTGGCACACCCTTAGTAAGCAATTTAAGATCAGATCCCACTCCATCAATCTTTACAAACTGAGACCGTCCCATTAAATAACTTTTAAAAAATTCAACGGTTTCGGGAGAAAAACCAAAAGACCTCAGTTTGGCACATAATAGTCTGTGATCAAGCGTGTCGAAAGCCTTGCTATAGTCAAGAAGAACAAGCGCTGTAGTCTCACCCCTATCCGCAGCCTTAAAAATGTCGTCCATCACTTTGAGTAGAATTGAAGCTGTACTGTACCCTTTACGGAATCCCGATTGTGTAGAGCTAAATAAAGAGTGTTTGTTGAAATGTGCAGACACTTGGAGGTAAATTAATTTTTCTAGAATTTTTGAAAAGCCACACAACAAACTAATAGGTCGTAAATCAGAAAAGCTCTCTACATTTTTTTTTTTAGGCAAGGGAAGAACTACAGATATTTTCCACTTGGGAGGAAACACACCATGTTTAATGATTTCATTAAAAATATGAGTAAAAATCGGTACAATTACAGGACAGCAGAGTCTAATCATGTCAGGTGATATGTTATCAAAACCGCAGGCGTTTGACTTTAGGCTAGATACAGCACGTAACACATCTGTCTCAGTAAAAGGCGAAAATTGGAAAACATTGTTTGTTCGGCTTTCATGGCCACTAGCAGTAGAATTATTATTCACATTTAGCGTTAAAGCATTTACAGAATCTATAAAGAAATTATTAATCTCATTGGGCTTTTTTAGGTGGTGAGGTACATTAATATTGTTTTTAGTTTTATTGTATATATTTAGCTCATTTAGAGCTTTCCACGTTTCCCTGGAACAATTTTTACTTGTAATGAATTCTAAATATGACTTTTTTTCTTGGCGCACAGCACGAGTAAAATAGTTCCTTAGGGATTTATAGGCCTCCCAATCCTCCTGTTTTTTTGTTCTTTTGTATTTAGACAATAATTTGTTGCGTTCTGACTTCATAATTTTTAGGACGTCAGTAAACCAAGGAGATTTAGGTCTGGTTACACGCGCTTTTTGAAGAGGAGCATGAATATTGAATAAGTCTAACATATTATTGGTCAACAGCTCGACTTTCCCATCTATACAATTTGTGTCAAAAATTCTTCCCCAATCTGTGTTGACTAAATCAGCATTGAAAGCCTCAAGATTAAAATATTTAAAACTTCTAAATTCGACTAGTTTGGGTGTTCTACGAGACGCTTTGCATTTAAGTTTGCAATAAATAAGTTGGTGATCAGTAATTTTGTGCATGTCATAGTGAATAACATCACCGCACAACAAATCGACATTCGAGGTAATTATATAATCAATCAGGCTAAAATTATTTCCGCAACAACGCGTTGGATTTTAAACTACTTGGTACAGTGAAAAAGAATTTAAAAAATTGTCAATGAGTTCAGAAGACCTGTTGCATAAATTAAGATTTACATTCATATCACCCATACATACTATTTCATCACACAAGGAAACAATTGTCGAGACAGATGTCTCTAAAGCTTCAATACTATTTAATAGGTTGCTATTAGGCGGACGGTAAAAATTGCCCAGCCCAACACGCAGCCTACAAATACGCAGTATCAACCAAATTTGCTCAAAAAACTTAACTTCTTCACCAGTGTCTACTGTATTAACAGAAATATCGTCTCGTACATACACACCTACTCCCGCTCCATGAGTATTACGGTCTTGCCGGTAGAACCTAAAACCATCTATAACCTTTGTTTTCTTAATAATAGATTTTATTAAGTATTTTATTAAGTTTAATATTTAAGATTTTATTAAGTTTAATAGATTTTTTAATTATCTCTTGTTTTCTTAATAATAGATTTCAGAAAGTAACATGCAATGGAACTTCTTCTCAAACCCTAAGTTATTTATTCCGGTGTTCCTCAAGCCTCTCATTTACTTTATATAATATACACCGCTGATATTCTTCGTTCTACTAATTTCTGTATAGCTACCGCTTTTGCTGATGCAACACAGTGTGTTAATCACGACTTAGAAACATTAGATCTCTGTCTAATGAACATAATCTAGAACTTAACTTCAATAAATCCAAGCTTCTATGTTTTGCAAGTAAAAAAAAAAATAAAATGATTGTCAAAAATAATGGTAACATTCACCTAGGAGGGGTCATACTTCCTTTCGTAGCTTCCGCGAGAAATTTAGGTTTACATACGGACGAAGATCTTCGTTTTAGCGAACATGTCAAACAGTTGAACGAAAAGGCCTTTTTGGCCCTAAAATTAATTTTTTTTTAGAGACACTCACTTAATTTCAAGCTAAAAAAGCTACTCTGTGAGTCAACAACAAAGAATTCAGAAAATGCATTCATATATGGCATTAAAAAGGGAGACCACATATCGCATAAAATATCAGAAAACAAGTTGGCTGAATATGTCAAACAGATGGAATTTTCATCATGCCAATTTTGTTCATAAAATTATCACCGGCACTTCTAAGACCTCTTCTATAAAAAACTCTCTCAAGAGTAGATTTATTCCAAGAAACAAAGTTCATCATTTAAATGTAAGAAGCAATGAATCACTTACTATGTCCAAATTTAATAATAATAATAATAATAAATATTTTTTATTTGCATAGAAAGAAATAAAAATACAAGTTTACAAAATCTAGTAATAAATTTACGCAAATAAAAGGCCTACAAATTCAGAATTCTGCCATGGCAGATTCTGGTCTTTAACATTGTGGCCCCACACTTTTTACCACAAAAAAATGGTAATTTCAGTAACGCTTAACTAATACCTGATTAAATGCAGCTTTTTCTTTAATCATATACCTAATAAACGTACATATAAAAGTTCTAAATTCTAAATTTGACAGTTTACCATCAAGCAACAGATTAAATTTTTTGTTAAATAACAAAAAATAGAAAAATTATTACAGACAGTAAATAAATAAATAAAATGATCCCAATACCAAAAATTGTAATAAATTACTCAAGAAAACAACCATTCAAAAAGTTAAAAAAGAAGAACCTTAATTATACCTAAATTATATACCCTGCTGATTCATTAGATGTACACTCATCCTATTACGAAAAGTATTACAAGAAATTGATAATCGGTCCGGCTCCAAATTTAAAGAATTTATTTGATAAGCGAAATTGTAAGAAAATGATCGTTTAAATAACTGTGTTTTATGTCTCGGAATGAGAATAGTATTTCTTCTTAAATTTAAATGGTGTACATCATTTCTAAAAGTTATTTTTTGATAGAGATAGGGCGGAGTACGATATATTAAAATTTTATAAAAAAAGTGTTAAAGAATGAGCAATTCTTCGATTATGCATATTAAGCCATCCAAGTGCGTGAAGTTTATGGGAAACGCGGTTTCTCTTGCGAATGCCAAATATCAGTCGAATGCAAGAGTTTTTCCTCATAATCAAGACACCAGCCATACACTACATCACAGTAATTACATTGTGAAAGGACCAATGAGTCACATAAAAGCTTCTTAATAACTTTACTTAAATAGTGTCTATGCAAATAAATTAATTTTAAAGCAAGATATGCCTTTTTAAGAATATTAGACATGTGATGTTTAAAACGAATATTATTATCTACTATAAGGCCCAAACTCTTACATTTCTCAACAACTGAAATTCTTTCGTCCCCCAATTTAATTTTTATACGATTTAAAATATTATTTACATTAGTTTGATTACTTATTTTATTTAATTGAAGATAAAATCTAGACGTGTAAATAAAAAGAGACAAAAATAAGAGACAATTAAATTAATAGCACCATCAGAAAAACCAATATAATGAAACAAAAACTTTAAAATTGAGTGGCCAACGAAATCAAAAGCTTTCGTATAATCAATTAATTAATAATTAATTTAAAACGTCATTTACATTTAATGCTATCAAACTCTACAATCATATTTCTAACCACTTTAAAATTCTAAATATTAATAAATTCAAATTTAAATTAGGGTTCTTTCCTTTCTTTCAAGCGCAAATATAACTAAATATGTTCAATCTCATTAAAGTCATGTTTTATTGCACCAATGTGTCTGTGTATTTTTATTCTTTTACCTGTGCAAGGAACTTGAGCATTTAATTCCTGTAATATACCCCTTTTTGTATCTTTATTCTTTTAGATAGACTTCGCCATTATTTTCTATGTATGTATGTATGTATTTGTTTTTTTGGATTTAAATAAAAAGACTTTATTATTATTAATTTTTTTTTGATTTTAGGATTTCTTCATGTGTAGAATATGTGTGAGTAGGGTGGAGCTGGCGAGCAAAGTGATCCACCAGAAATACCTAATGTATATAGAGTGTGCGAAGAGAGTGAATGAAAAACGAACGTCTGAACCCACGAAAGACACCACTTGTATATTAAATGAATTGTTGGCCGATGAAAAGTGGCTTAATCAGGTAAGATAGATTATAGTGAACGTAAAGGTTTTACCCCTATTTGTGGCTCTCTTTGTATATTTACGGAAAACCGTTTTTGTTTAATAAAGACTCTAGTTATCTTTAATGGTTGTGAAAATTTTTGGGTTAGTAAAGTTCGACTAATTGAACTTAATGAACTGATTAATAATGAATTACAAAAAGTAATAAATAAATAGCTAATAAATGCTATTAACTTACTCGAGTACAAGAAACTACCACAACGTCTTAATTAAATCTTTTACAAAAAACAATGACAAAAGGGATACAAAAACTCCACTATAAAAACAAAATACAAAAGGGCATACACAATAAAATTTACAAATAATAATTTAAAACATAATTATAGGAACATAAACCTCATAGGATTTTACAGTTCATTAAAAAGCCTACACTAATGTATAGGGGTGCCACCTTTTCCTTGTATTTGGGTGGCATTTGGGACACATATGATAACTCCAAAATTAATGTTGCTCAGTACAGACATTTTAAGTTGTGGGCTGGTTTTTTAAATCGCATATAATACATAAATAAAACTAGTAATTATCATTAAATACTTTAATATATCAAGATTTAGATATAGTAAGCAAAATATGTGTACATAATTCTGTTTTTAATAAAATGACACATATCATATTTGTATCAAACATGTAAAATTAAAAATAATTCTATGGAAAAAACTTATCACCTAAAATCTTAACACTCTAATACACTGTTGGCTAAAACCTCAATTTTTGAAACCTTAATGTCAAATTTTAGAAATTGAAATTTATTAATAAAGAAAAACAGTTATTCATCAAAATGTTCATCACTGTCGCTCACATATTGTGGTGTTTTGGTTGGAGTGTGCTTTAATGTTTTGTAAAATCCATGATAGATTGGGTCAATAAATGGCAGAAGGTCAAGAATATCTTGATATTTTAATATGTCTATATTTAAAGGTTCGTTATATGTTGGAGGTATTTCAATATTAGATATTGAACCAGATCTGCCTCTTCTTAGCATGGTAAAAAATCGAAAATGTTCATCGGAATTTAATGTATATTTGAAGCCTATGTCATTATCCTTTTTGTAGCATAACCAGAATATGCTGTTCCACGCAAAGGATGATTTATCCTTGGCAATATTTCTTTTTATGAAATGTGTGGTTAAAAGTTTGGAAAATCCAAAAAAATCATAAATTTTACATAAAAATGAGGGCTAGACATTTTTATTATAGACACCCAGTCTTGTGGAACTGAGATTATGGGATTGCGTTTTTTCACAAACCGTTCTATAGTGGCATGATCGGTATCACACTCTAAATGAGTATGCCCTGGAACTAGGAATTTGTGATGAATTTCTTGCAACGTATTCTTGTCATCAAGTGCTTTTAAAAACATCATTGGTAATATGCTATTCCGATTTTGACCAGGGCACGTATCAGAATAGAGGATTAGAGTTTCCACATGGTCTGTTAAGTCCTTAATAAACTGAAACAAGCAAGATGCGATCTCATCGGCTCCTCGTTGTGCTACACCTTCGTGCCATTTGTAACACGAAGTTTTTTTGCGGATCGTCAGATTAAATGTCCATAACTTTCTTTTGTAGAAAGACACACTAGCAGTCAAGTTGGGTGTAGCCAAACGCTTTTGTAAGTCAAATGCCGCTACTACAATCCTGCCTAAACTTTGTTTACTTTTTTCTTTATCACCTGTTTTTATTGCATAGTGAAAGGAAGCCTTGTCCTGATGTCGTTGACTCTCCCTCGTTTTTAATTCGGTTTTTTTCTCCTCGTCGACAGAACATTTTAATTTTAGAGAAAATGCGTCACACGTTTTGCACGTATTATTACTTGGTTTCTTAAATTTTAAGGTTATGGAAACATTGCGAAAAACAGTTAGACTCAAAGGCTTTGTAGTTGGATCAGATCTTGTACTCTCGAATTTTTCTTTATAAAGCGTATTTAAGATCTGGAAGTTTAAGTGTTGTGCTAAATATCATTTAGTAGTATGATTTCTTGAGTAATGGCTCTCATAAGCCGGAAAAGTATTAATAAAATCTCTAGCAAATAAGATGTCCGCTTCTGATCGTTAGCGTGCCTCTTAAATCGGACTTCAGGATGATAGAGGTAGGGGATATTTTCTTGTTTTTTAACAGCATCATCTAAGAAACCTCTGGTTTCACCAAAAACGTTCAAAAAACAAGTTTTGCGGATGTGACCATTAATGCCGTCTAACTTATAAAGTACTGTGATTTGTCTATCTTTTGCTGATTTATCACACCTTGTTCGTTCTTTCGGTTTTATTGTAATTAAACTAGCTAAATACCTTTTCTGTATATCTCTACTTGGTAGGTTTCTGTAGTCAATATGGGCAGTTTTTAAATGGCATTTTACTCGGCAGCCTTCAGAAACTGGTCTTTGAACGTTTTTGCTAGAATACTCTTACCTTTGGCAGTAACATACGCCTCGCCTTTTTTTCTACTTTCAGAACGACTTTGTCGCAATTTTCTTTGCATTGAACCCTGCCCTTTTTTTCTATTTCTAGTTGCATTTGCAATTAGCGATAAAGGGATGTCATCGTCTGACTCATTTTGGGTTTCTTCAGAAACATCAGTCATCTGCTCTTTATTTGATGGTTCCCATAATTCACTAGATCCAGAACTGAAATCTGTTGGTGACCATGGAAGATGTGCGTTATTTTCAAGGCTTAGGCAAGTATCAATCTGTTCCGGCTCTATAAAAGTGATCAGTTGTTCAAAAACCAGTAGCCTTGACCAATCAGGGGAACAATAATACGCTGTCATTTATGATAAGTACAAATACACTGGAAAAAAAATTTGGTACATTTATGTTATATCACTTACATATAAGAATTCACAAAACAACTAATTAAAACGGATTTTTTTTTTTGGTAGAAATATGGTGACATAGCACAAAATGATCTAAATAATTTTTACGATATTTGGTTTAAACGTGATAACTACCACTTATCACAATTGTATCAAATTGTTTTACCTTAGTTTTTTTTTTTAAACACATGATATGATATTTTAACATGATTATACCAAACAAATATTAAGCAAATAGGACTTATCGATATTTTACCAAAGTATAACCGACTTACTAGTAATGCTGTACTTATCATGGTTGGATCAAATAAAAATTTATAAAATTAAGTATTAGTGAAATTAACAAAAAAAAAACATTTTTTTTGAAGTTAACAAAAATCTCCCAAATGCCACAGATCTAATTTAATGTGTTTTTATATTAAATTTTGTTTTTTTTTTGCAGCTCTTTTTAGAAGTGAGAACGGTATGGTCGGAAATAGACTGCATAGAACACAGTTATAGTATGAAACCGGTACAGTGAATAACTTAGTTATAAAAAGACACTTAAAATTAAAACGGAAAAAATCAAAATTGTGTATAGGAGAGTTTTATAAAGTGATGAAAACGGATGATTTGTAATATTATTATTATTAGATTATTAGGAATCAATACACGTATACATATAATGAGAACGTATATAATTTTTTTATTAGCGTCTATGCTACTTTTAATGTGCTCTAAAAGTATTGTTTTTTTTTGTTTTCTTTTGAAACGTGATATTCCTTATTATATTGTAAATCCTTTGGCGATTGTTTATTTAATTTTTTAGGGGCACAACTCAATAAAAACAGAATATTTCTAGACGTTGTGTTTTTAATGTTTTCAGAGTATTAACCTTTAACTGGCATAGTTTAATAACTAGTTTAGGTACTGTTTAGTAGTAGTACATTATCTCAAGCAGTTTTCACGGAATTTTTTTCATGAAAAATCAACTTCAACACTATTCCTAACTTAGTCGTGATGCTTTTACTGAAATTTAAAGCCTCTACTGAATTATTTCATATTCAAATTAGTTAAATCCAGAATCGAGACCTAAGGACTAGGGCGAAGTTAAGTGTCACTGGAAAATCCTTTAAGAAATTGTTAAATTCTTTTAAAAAATCGGAAGATATGTTTATACAAATTTTGTTAATCTGCCAGCTAAGAATTAATGAAGACAATCAAGTAATAACAATTAACCTAAAAAATGTCTAATTTCTCAAAAACTATAAGGAGTGGATTAGCCAGTTGGGTCTCAGAATGCTCAGAAAACCCTATTTTACAAATTGTACTTACGCCTCAGAAAAATTTAATGATCAGCCTCTGAGGCAGCGATGATTTTAATGAGATTGAGCAATTATTTAACTAGCACCTAAAGAATGGCTAATTTCTCAAAAATTATTGGAAGTAGATTAATAAATTGGGCGTTAAAATGCTCAGAAAACATTTTTACCCAAATTTTGTTTAACTCAGAACGACTTAATGAATGCCTTCTGAGTGAAATAAAAATTAATAAAAATACGATGAAATGCTAACATTTGCTTTAAAAAAGTTTAATTTAGAGAGTACGTTGTCAAATTAGGGCTTAAAATACTTTATAGAACAAATTTCATTCATGGCTCGGAAATATTTGATGCATAGTCTCTAAGCATTTATTCAGCAATAAATGTAATGATAATGGGCAAGTATTTGCACTATAGATTTAACGATAAAGCTTAGTCAGCTAGAGCACTTTTTGGCTGAACCAAGTTTTCAGACAATTTTTTTCGTGAAAAATCAACTTCTAATCGGGATAATTTAAAAACTATTCCAGGCAATTTTATGTGGCTTTCTCGTAAGTTTTAACCTCACTATCATTCTTTTTAAATTATAAATATAATCCAGGGCGTAGTGTGAAATGAGGTAGAATGGGAGAAAACTGACTTTTTACCCACTTTTTGACACTTAAACCCTCTTGAGTCCGAAGGTTCTTTGACGATCACGATGAAATGACCTCTCCCGTCTGTGGAGATCATAATCACGTAAGAAATATATAAATTCAAGGTGATTTAGGATGTAACCGAATTGTGAAATGAGGTAGAATGGGAGAAAACCGACTTTTTACCCACTTTTTGACACTTAAACCCTCTTGAGTCCGAAGGTTCTTTGACGATCACTACGAAATGACTTCTCCCGTCTCTGGAGATCATAATCACGTAGGAAATATATAAATTCAAGGTGGTTTAGGACGTAACCGGGGTGTGAAATGAGGTAGAATGTGAGAAAACTGACTTTTTACCCACTTTTTGACACTTAAACCCTCTTGAGTCCGAAGGTTCTTTGACGATCACTACGAAATGACCTCTCCTGTCTTTGGAGATTATAATCACGTAAGAAATATATAAATTCAAGGTGATTTAGGATGTAACCGAATTGTGAAAAGAGGTAGAATGGGAGAAAACTGACTTTTTACCCACTTTTTGACACTTAAACCTTCTTGACTCCGAAGGTTCTTTGACGATCACTGTGAAATGACCTCTCCCGTCTCTGGAGATCATAATCACGTAAGAAATATATAAATTCAAGGTGATTTAGGATGTAACCAAATTGTGAAATGAGGTAGAATGGGAGAAAACCGACTTTTTACCCACTTTTTGACACTTAAACCCTCTTGAGTCCGAAGGTTCTTTGACGATCACTACGAAATGACCTCTCCCGTCTCTGGAGATCATAATCACGTAAGAAATATATAAATTCAAGGTGATTTAGGATGTAACCAAATTGTGAAATGAGGTAGAATGGGAGAAAACCGACTTTTTATCCACTTTTTGACACTTAAACCCTCTTGAGTCCGAAGGTTCTTTGAGGATCACGATGAAATGACCTCTCCCGTCTGTGGAGATCATAATTACGTAAGAAATATATAAATTCAAGATGATTTAGGATGTAACCGAGGTGTGAAATGAGGTAGAATGTGAGAAAACTGACTTCTGAACTACCTTTTAAGGGATTTCAATAATTGTTTTAGGAAATAATAGTAAAATTCCCCAGGAAGAACTTCCTGTACATAAAAATCTGCTTACCTCTAAAATTTACTTTATTCTGGTATTTTTTACTGAATTACAGGCTGACATACAGTACAGCTCAAACCTCATAAAATAACAGAAGTATCAGAAAATTAATGAACACCAAAATTACATTTAACAAATAACTTTTGGCATCCAAATCGTAAATTTTTCCAAAAAAAAAAAATTATACCTCACTTCTATATGTTTTTGCGATAATAAAACGATGGTTTGTTTTTCTCTTTAGGAATCGTCGCTCGCACCTGTCCCCATTTGTAATCGTTTCACAAATTATTAATATTTTATAACGTTCTAACCCAATATTTTTTTTAAATTTATTAAAAAAATTGTTAGCAGCCTTAAAAGTGTGAGTGGAGAACGTTATATTATATAAACGTTATTTGAACAAAAAAAAAACAATTTAATAAATCTATAATAACGCGTTGGCTAAAATTAATAGCCCTCTCGGGATTATTACTAAGTGTACCCGTCTAAAAATAACCGTGTAGATTCAAAATATGAATAATATCAGATTTTGGCACGAGACCCGCCGAATATTTTTAACGTCCACTAAATTGGGTTGCTTGTTTGATTACTTTACTTGACTCATATTATTAAAAATATATTAGTTGGGAACATTATCGAATTCGATCAGGTTTACGGTCTAAAAGTTTATAGTTACATAACAAAAAAGCCAAAAGGTTCGATATTCCTAAAATGTCCATGAAAGAGTTATATGTCAGTGATATTCTAAGTATTTTGAATGAGAAAACAACAATTTTTTCTTAATTATTTTCATTTTTAATTGAAAAATTCGATAAAGATGAATAATTGTTTAGTCCAGGCTCTCCTGTCACAAAAACTCAACTTTCTGAGCTTCTATTGCAAGAATTTCAATGACTTTTAAGTCATTGTAATAGAAGTCTTCCAGGAATCCATATACGAGGAATAACATGCTTTTGAGTACTAGAAGCCAATATATTCACTAATGAACATGAAGTGAACGATTATCTTTAGTACATGCGCCCCTGTAATAAAAAGTCGTCAAATCAAAAACATCATTTTATATTGTTTAACATTTCAATGACTTTGAAGTGATCACTATCTATCATCACAATGTATTTTATTGGTAATATATATGCTTTTTCAAATAATATAAGCCGAAAGGCTTTAAGCATCGATAACTCAAAAACCGTTCATCTATTTTGCCGACTTTATTAAAAAAATCTTAACAAAACAAAAAAAAATCTACAAAGTAATACTTAATACTTAAATTAGTATTAAGTATTACTTTAATACTTAAGTAATACTTAAATTTTCCAACTCTTGCCAGTTTTCCCCGTAGTGAGCTTGGAGAAGTGAGCTAACGTCCTTGATCTTTTTGGCATTTGGAGCCATGCCAGTTGTTAGAACACCAGGGACTAGAATATTAAGTGTCTTTCCCTTTTTTACCACCAACGAATCACACCAGAGACTCCTCTCCACGAATAGTTACATTACCTTTTAAGGTCTTCTTCAATAAAAACCTTGTAGAAGGGTTGAATTTGAAGTGCCACTGTCCAGGTGGTTTCATAGTTTCTAACGTGGCACTTTTCCAGTCATTGATTTCAATATCTTTCATTTTCCAAACAGAGCCATGCCCTTTTAGAATATTTATGTATTCTTCGGGTTTTATGATAATTTCGATATTTTTTTTTTTTTTTCGATTTGCGCAAATATCCTATCTGGTGGTATATACAAATGACCTACAATGGGAAAGATAACTTCAACAGTTTTAACGTTTTGTGGAGCTGATGTTACAAGCCATTTTGACAACATTCCCAAGTTCAAAGTTGTATTTTTGTTTTGTCCACCACAGCCATCAGCAAATAATCGGACAGTGTCAATATCTTGGAAAACAACACTTGCAAATTCATTTGAGCTTTTCGGCCTTTCTATTTCATTCCAATAATAAATATGAGCATTGCTTGCAGTTAATGCCGCCAGTGAGTTGCCTTCTACAATAGTGAAGCTATAAAAATTCCATTGACGACTGAAATAAGCTCGTTGGTCTGGTACCTTTGGTAAGCTCATATTCTTCTGGCAGTCAAAAGACATGGTCAGCAATCTTGCAGCCTTGGCCTTTAATTTATGAATTCTTTTCTGTGTAATTAAATTTTGTTTTTTAGTTGGTTCCTTTTCTGTTTTGATTTTCTCTCCAAGTTCCGAGCATTTGGAGCACACATCAACTCTGGGACTGCCAAATCCCAAGTTATATTTTTTGTTAAAAATGTTGCGGAAAAAAGATTCTTTCACTTTAAGATTAAGATAGATGTATTAAAAAACCCTTAGAATTGACCATATAATTCAATAATGTAATAATTCTTTAAAAAAAATACACATTTATGCCTTAAGAGTGTTGCTTTATAAGCAATTGTTTTTTTTTAGGATTTCAAATTCTTGAAAAATACGAGGAATGTCAACAAATACTTCGTTTTTCCTCTTTAATGGAATCGCCTGTACATGAAATTAATGACTTTGTTTAGTCCAGGCACTTGTGTAATAAAAAATTCAATTTTTCAGCTTCTATGGTAACAATTTCAATAAATATTCAAATATATTATTATGTAGTTGAAAAAGTCTTGAATTAATCCAAATATGAAAAATTATATTAGAAAAAATATTCAGGCAATAAAAGCCAAGATATTAACTAATGAGTACATAAAGTTACCGGTTTCTTTAGTCCAGGTGCTCCTGTAATAAAAGCTCTCATATCTCAGCTTCTGCTGCAGGAATTCTAATTATTTTTGATTACTTCAATCCATGATATTCACTAAATGTACATTAGGAGATTGACTATGTTTAGTCCAGGTACTCCTGTACTAGAAACTTCCATATCTCAACTTCTAATGCACGAGTTTCAATTAATTTTTAAATATAGTTGAAGAAGACTCTTAAGAATCCATGCATCAAAAATCACATGATTTTGATCACTACAATCCATGATATTCATTAAATTGACATAAGGTGAATGACTATGTTTAGTCCAGGCTCTCCTGTAATAAAACCTCCAGTTTTTCAGCTTCTATTGCAAAAATTTTAATGTTTTTTTTATATATAGTTAGAAAAATCTTAAAGGAATGCTAATATGAAAAATAATATGATTCTAAGCAACAGAAGCCAAGTAATTAACTAATGCTTAGTACAGGTACTCCTGTAATAGAAACTTCCATATCTCAGCTCCTATTGCACGAATTTCAATCATTTTTTAAATATATTTCAAGAAGACTTTTAAGAATCCACGAATCAAAAATCACATGAATTTGATCACTACAATCAATGATATTCATTAAAAGTACATAAGGTAAATGACTATGTTTAGTCCAGGCTCTCCTGTAATAAAACCTCCAGTTTTTCAGCTTCTATTGCAAAAATTTTAATGTTTTTTTTATATATAGTTAAAAAATCTTAAAGGAATGCTAATATGAAAAATTATATGATTCTAAGCAACAGAAGCCAAGTAATTAACTAATGCTTAGTCCAGGTACTCCTGTAATAGAAACTTCCATATCTCGACTCCTATTGCACGAATTTCAATCATTTTTTAAATATAGTTGAAGAAAACGTTTAAGAATCCATGCATCGAAAATCACATGATTTTGATCACTACAATGTATGATGTTCATTAAATGTACATAAGGTGAATGACTATGTTTAGTCCAGGCTCTCCTGTAATAAAAACTTCGGTTTTTCAGCTTCTATTGCAAAGATTTTCATGTTTTTTTTTAAATATAGTTAGAAAAATCCTAAAGAAATGCAAGTGTAAAAAATAATATGATTCTAAGCAACAGAAGCCAAGTAATTAACTAACGCTTAGTCCAGGTACTCCTGTAATAGAAACTTCCATATCTCGACTCCTATTGCACCAATTTCAATCATTTTTTAAATATACTTAAAGAAGACTTTTGAGAATCCATGAATCAAAAATCACATGATTTTGATCACTACAATCCATGATATTCATTAAATGTACATAAGGTGAATGACTATGTTTAGTCCAGGCTCTCCTGTAATAAAACCTCCAGTTTTTCAGCTTCTATTGCAAAAATTTTAATGTTTTTTTTATATATAGTTAAAAAATCTTAAAGGAATGCTAATATGAAAAATTATATGATTCTAAGCAACAGAAGCCAAGTAATTAACTAATGATTAGTCCAGGTACTCCTGTAATAGAAACTTCCATATCTCAACTTCTAATGCACGAGTTTCAATTAATTTTTAAATATAGTTGAAGAAGACTCTTAAGAATCCATGCATCAAAAATCACATGATTTTGATCACTACAATGTATGATGTTCATTAAATGTACATAAGGTGAATGACTATGTTTAGTCCAGGCTCTCCTGTAATAAAAACTTCGGTTTTTCAGCTTCTATTGCAAAGATTTTCATGTTTTTTTTTAAATATAGTTAGAAAAATCCTAAAGAAATGCAAGTGTAAAAAATAATATGATTCTAAGCAACAGAAGCCAAGTAATTAACTAACGCTTAGTCCAGGTACTCCTGTAATAGAAACTTCCATATCTCGACTCCTATTGCACCAATTTCAATCATTTTTTAAATATACTTAAAGAAGACTTTTGAGAATCCATGAATCAAAAATCACATGATTTTGATCACTACAATCCATGATATTCATTAAATGTACATAAGGTGAATGACTATGTTTAGTCCAGGCTCTCCTGTAATAAAACCTCCAGTTTTTCAGCTTCTATTGCAAAAATTTTAATGTTTTTTTTATATATAGTTAAAAAATCTTAAAGGAATGCTAATATGAAAAATTATATGATTCTAAGCAACAGAAGCCAAGTAATTAACTAATGATTAGTCCAGGTACTCCTGTAATAGAAACTTCCATATCTCAACTTCTAATGCACGAGTTTCAATTAATTTTTAAATATAGTTGAAGAAGACTCTTAAGAATCCATGCATCAAAAATCACATGATTTTGATCACTACAATCCATGATATTCATTAAATGGACATAAGGTGAATGACTATGTTTAGTCCAGGCTCTCCTGTAATAAAACCCCTAGTTTTTCAGCTTCTATTGCAAAAATTTTAATGTTTTTTTTATATATAGTTAAAAAATGTTAAAGGAATGCTAATACGAAAAATTATATGATTCTAAGCAACAGAAGCCAAGTAATTAACTAATGCTTAGTCCAGGTACTCCTGTAATAGAAACTTCCATATCTCGACTCCTATTGCACGAATTTCAATCATTTTTTAAATATAGTTGAAGAAGACTTTTAGGAATCCATGCATCAAAAATCACATGATTTTGATCACTACAATCCATGATATTCATTAAATGGACATAAGGTGAATGACTATATTTAGTCCAGGCTCTCCTGCAATAAAAACTCCATTTTCAGAGCTTCTATTACAAAAATTTCAATGGTTTTTTTTATATAGTTAGAAAAATCTTAAAGGAATGCAAATGTGAAAAATAATATGATTCTAAGCAACAGAAACCAAGTAATTAACTAGTGCTTAGTCCAGGCGCTCCTGTACTAGAAACTTCCATATCTCAATTCCTATTGCACCAATTTCAATCATTTTTTAAATATACTTAAAGAAGACGTTTAAGAATCCATGCATCAAAAATCACATGATTTTGATTACTACAATCCATGATATTCATTAAAAGTACATAAGGTGAATGACTATGTTTAGTCCAGGCTCTCCTGTAATAAAACCTCCAGTTTTTCAGCTTCTATTGCAAAAATTTTAATGTTTTTTTTATATATAGTTAAAAAATCTTAAAGGAATGCTAATACGAAAAATTATATGATTCTAAGGAACAGAAGCCAAGTAATTAACTAGTGCTTAGTCCAGGCGTTCCTGTACTAGAAACTTCCATATCTCAATTCCTATTGCACCAATTTCAATCATTTTTTAAATATACTTAAAGAAGACTTTTGAGAATCCATGAATCAAAAATCACATGATTTTGGTTACTACAATCCATGATATTCAATAAATGTACATAAGGTGAATGACTATGTTTAGTCCAGGCTCTTCTGTAATAAAAACTCTAATTTCTGAGCTTCTATTCCAAAAATTTCAATGGTTTCTTTTTTATATAGTTACAAAAATCTTAGAGGAATATAAATATGAAAAATTATATGATTCTGAGCAACAGAAGCCAAGTAATTAACTAACGCTTAGTCCAGGTACTCCTGTAATAGAAACTTCCATATCTCGACTCCTATTGCACGAATTTCAATCATTTTTTTAATATAGTTGAAGAAGACGTTTAAGAATCCATGGATCAGAAATCACATGATTTTGATCACTACAATCCATGATATTCATTAAATGTACATAAGGTGAATGACTATGTTTAGTCCAGGCTCTCCTGTAATAAAACCTCCAATTTCTGAGCTTCTATTGCAAAAATTTCAATGGTTTTTTTTATATAGTTAGAAAAATCTTAAAGGAATGCAAATTTGAAAAATAATATGATTCTAAGCAACAGAAACCAAGTAATTAACTAATGCTTAGTCCAGGTACTCCTGTAATAGAAATTTCCATATCTCGACTCCTATTGCACGAATTTCAATCATTTTTTAAAATATACTTAAAGAAGACTTGAGAATCCATGAATCAAAAATCACATGATTTTGATCACTAAAATCCATGATATTCATTAAATGTACATAAGGTGAATGATTTTGTTTAGTCCAGGCTCTCCTGTAATAAAAACTCCATTTTTTCAGCTCCTGTTGCAGTAATTTTAATGATTTGATCAGATATAGGTAGTTGAAGAAAACTCTTGAAGCTAAGATATAGATGAGATGAATATTATATTTAGTCCAGGCGTCCCTGTCATAAGAACTTCTGTATCTCAACTTCTAAGGTAAGAATTTTAATAATTTTTTTAAAAATTTAGTTGTAGAAGCTTTCCAGGGATTAATGAATAAAACGCACTTAAAGCACTAGAATACTAATGTATATGATTTAACTGTAATAAAAACTTTAATATTTTAGCTTATATTGGAAAAATGTTCACGATTTTTTAAATGTAGTTGAAAAAATCTTCTTGGAATCCATATACGAAGACTGACTTGAATTTGACTACATGAGGTAAATGATTACCGTAGTCCAAGCGCTTCTGTAATAAAAACTCCAATTACTCAGCTTCTAATGCAAGAATTTAAATGATTTGTTTGAATATAATTGAAGACCTATTCAAGGAATCTATTATTCACATTTTTTACAAGGTTCTAACAATGTTTTTATAATATATCCAAGAATATTGTTGGTATATACGAGTATATATGAAACATGTACCTAAATGTAATATTTCCTGGCGAAACGTGTTTGTATTATATTTATTTATTAATATATTATATTATACATGTGTATATATTCGTTTGCACGCAAAAATAAACAACAAAAAATAGAGTTCAATGATTTCTTAAAGAATTTAGGTCTAATAATACTAAAACACTAAATTTAAAGAACAGTTTCTCAACGACTCGCCTTTCGCCCACACGGTAGTGGAAAAAAGGTATCAACTGTACCGCTAACTGAGTGAGAATTACGAAATGCATTTTTTGCTAATTAGTGGTTTTATAAATAAGCACAAATTTAAAAAAAAATCTAATTATAGAATATCTCTCAATAAGATGTTTCTGCAGTCAATTTGTTGATGTAATTCAGAATATCTTGAACGTACCAAATAAATTGTCCAGTGGCTTTCTTTATTTAGATATCGTGCCGTTATATAAAGAATTAATATAACCAGACAATAACGAACTGTTTGGCCAATAGTTGTTAAAAAAAACTAATAATATAAAAGTGAGACAGACGTGAGTTTTTCGTGAAAAATCGGTATGATGTGCCGTCCGTCGCCCACGCAACGGCCAGTTTCTAAATCGGTCCGCCAATAGTTTTTTGCTGAATCACTAGCGCAAGATGGTGCTCGTATGCGGAGCCAAACGATTTATTCATTTTGCTAAAATTAACGATTCGGTGTGTTTTTCAGTAGCGTCCTTCGGATCTGTGTATCTCAATAAAAGTCGGTTTTATATAGGAAAAAATGACTCTTTGAAACTATCCTCCGTTGCCTCCTTATCGTGACTTATTCACCCTCCAACCTCTTTACACTTGAATCAATTTCTTAGTGTGTTGTACAGTAATGTTGTAACATCAAAAGCGTTCCTTTACGAGCTTTATTTCCCAATTTTATTTAATATTTTATGAAGGAGTTGTCGCGTATCTCAATTTTCTTGTTTAATTTTCATATTGTTTTATTACTAATTTTATTACCTTTTTTTCTAAATTTCATACGAATTATTATATTTCTTTGTGGAGTATTTTTTTTCCAGGGGACTGATAGATTTGTTTCCTCTTTCCAGGTTTCTGGAGATAGTATTCCAGTGGATAAGTAGATTTATTTATTACTTTTCGAACAATTTATTTAGATCTTCCAGGCAATTGTTCTCAGGCTCCTAGTTATTTTTCCGCTCAAAATTCCTGTATAAAGTGCTAAATTATCCAAATTGGGAAAAAGGGCTACTAGTGAGTTAAAATTTATAAGAGTCTTTAAATGCCTAGAAAAACTCTTTAAATCTCAATCTTTTCTCTCTTGTAAAGGGAAAGGTTACACTTTTCTAATTTTTCATCAAAAACACTGAGCAAAAATGTTCTTTTACTTCAAAAGTCTTTCAAACCTCAAAAGCTGCAATATTGCACAATATAAAAATCTGGTTGTTAAATTGGAGAGTTAATTATAACTTTTCTAAAAGAAATCTTAAAAATGGCCTTTATAGTGATCCTAAAACATCAAGAGCATTTCTTACGAACATACTTTCTGAATTTTATTCAATATTTTACTAAGGAGTTTTCATGTGTCTCGGTTTTCTTGTTTGTTTTACTCCTCTTTTTTTTTGTTTCTAATTTTTTCTTAAGTTACAACAATATGCCTTTCTAGAAATAAAATAGGGTTTATCATGCAAAAAAAAAAACGATTTTTATTAACCTCATCCTTAGCCCCCCACCACACAGCTTATCGGTAATGAATTATTTAAAAAATCATTGTTTTCCTACATAATACACATGAATTACCGCTGGTTCCGTATCGAATTTAATAACACAGTTTGTTTATTTAAATTTTATATAATTATATATTATACAAATATTTAATACAAAAACAGTGTTATTAAATTGGATATTATGGACGAAAAATGGTGATTTTTCATAAGAATTTCTTACTGGGAAAATGTTTGGGGTGGGTGGGGGGGTAAGGGTTGTGTTGATAAAAAACAATGTTTTTGCATAAAATATATATTCAATATTTAATTTAATAACACTCTTTACTTAAATCTGATATAATTTTATAAATAAATATTTAGCATAAAAACAGCGTTATCAGATTGAATAATATAAAAGAAAAACAGTGATTTTTCAGAAGAATTTCATCAAACATTTAACGTGTAGTAATCGGGTTTACAAACTAGATACCGAAATTTTCTCCCTTTTGTAAACAGAATCGTATATTCTATAGTTTACTGATAGATATACTAAAATTAAAAGCCTACTAAAAAATCGTTAAATAAAAATATATTTAACGATAAGTTAATGCCAGTCCACAGAGATATCTCTTTTAATATCTCTATCACAAGAGTCACTTTTCCTCAGAATCCTAGTCATTATTACCGTTTTTAGGTTCAAAATTCTTGTAAGAAGTGAAAAATTAGCTGAATTGTGAAAACATTTCTGCTACTGCATAAGAGAGTAAGAAAGTATCTAAATTCGTGGAAAAAGTCTTTAAATCTTGTTGATTTCCTAAATTTTCTTTCATTTAAAGTAAAGGAATACCCTTTTCTAATATTTCATCAAAAAATTTTAAACGAAAATGTATTTTTTTTATATATATCTTTAAAATATCTTGATGGTCTTTATAATGATCCTGAAACATCAAAAGCGTGCCTTTACGAGCCTTCCTTCCGAGTTTTATTTAATATTTCATTAAGAAGTTGTCATGTGTCTCGGTTTTCTTGTTTAACTTTCTTTTTTTTTGTTCGTTTTTTTTTAAACTACAGATTACTATTTTAAGAAATTAGAGTCATATTTTATTTCTTCCAGGCAGTTGGACTAATTCCTGTTTCTCTCACAGTTGGGGTACTTTAAATTATCTCAATTTAAAGCAAAATATGAGTTTTTATTATGATTTTGCAATTTCCATTTTTTTTTCTTCATTCAACTGCCTGAAAGAAAACCAGGCATTTTCATAATTAATTCGTTCAAGTCTAAAGCAATTTTCCGAGGTACTTTAGACATTCATCCTGAATTTATAGTAGATCGAGACATTTTTCATTAATCTTGTTTCCGCTTTTCACTGCCTGTAATGAAGAAGAAATTACTTCAACCGCCTACACGAATTTATAAATTTTGAAAAAAAATCAACCAAAAGGCTATAGTAAACAAGCCTGGAACGAGTATAGACATATTATACTGCTCTGGAAGAAACAGGAGTCACTTCAACTGCCTGGAAGTACTAAAAAATGACGAAAAAAAAGTGAGGAAAGAACAATAAAAAGTAATAAAACAATATGATAATTAAACAATAAAATCGAGACACATGACAACTTTTTAATAAAATATTGATTAAAATTCGGAAAAAAGGTTCGTAAAGGAACGCTTTTGATGTTTCAGGATTACTATAAAAACTAGTGAGTGTTTCTAAGGATTTAAATAAATAAATTCTATAATTAACTTGGAATTTGAAGATACAAGTGACTTTTTTGTGTTTAAACTTAGAAAAACTTGACGTTCCTTTAAAAGAGAGAAAATTTAAGAAAATCAAAAATATTTAATATTAATAGGGAATTTAGGGCTTTTTTATTTTCTTATGCACTAGCAGCTATTTTTCTCAATTTGGATAATGTTCACCAAGAGTTTTGAGCCTGGCAGTAACAATAAATAAAGGAAATTGAAAAAAAATTGCAACTGGAAAAAATGTAGAAAAGGAGTGAAAAAACGTCATTAAAAGAAAAAATGCAATAAAAGCACTAAGACATGTTTTCTATTTCTTCCAGTTAAATTCAGACATGTTGTGACTTCCTTCAGGAATTCTAGAAAGCCCGTTTCCAGAAACCTGGATGGGGTAAAAAAATATTCTAAGCTTACAGGAATTACACGAACAGCATGGAAGTAATACAAGAAAGTGAGACAGATAGTGCCTCTCAGAAATTTCCTGTAATAAGTGAAACTGCCTGAAAGAAAAGAAACTTTCAACTGCAAATAGAAATTGCGAAGACTGCCACGATTTGATATCGCTATAAAAAATCACATAATACCACTGGAAGAACAAATTACTTTAATTGTCTACAAGAATTTATAAATTTAGGAAAAAAATCAACTAAACCTGGAACGAGTATAAACATATCATACCCCTGGAAGAAACAGGAGTTACTCCAACTGCCTGGAAGTAATAAAAAATTACTCTAAAAACAAGATTCTGTAATCTCGAATAAAGAGTAAGGAACGAACAATAAAAAGTAATAAAACAATGTGAAAATTAAACAATAAAATCGAGACACATGACAACTTTTTAATAAAATATTGATTAAAATTCGGAAAAAGGTTCGTAAAGGAACGCTTTTGATGTTTCAGCATTACTATATGAACTAGTGAGTGTTTCTAAGGATTTATATTAAAAGGTTCTATAATTATCTTGGTATTTGAAAATACAAGTGACTTTTTTGGGTTTAAACTTCACCTTCCTTTAAAAGAAAGAAAATTTAAGAAAATCAAAAATATTTAATATTAATAGGGAATTCAAGGTTTTTTTATTTTCTTGTGCACTAGCAGCTATTTTTCTCAATTTAGATAAATAATAAATAATTCAAAAAATTGAAAAAATATTGCAACTGGAAAAAAAAATTATAATAAGAGTGAAAAAACGTTATTAAAAGAAAAAATACAATAAAAGCATTAAGTCGTGTTTTCTATTTCTTCTAGCTAAATTCAAAGTTACCTCAGACTGTCTTTGCTCTTGGACATGTTTTTCCAAAAAATTGAATAAAAATGGTTCTAATGGATCGATTTCCATGATTTTTTCAATGAAAGTTTAAGAATACTTAAGAGAATCTTTTAAAACAAAAATCAACTCGATCTGAGAACTAGAGGTAGAGTTATGACCCAAGTTACCTCAGACTGTCTTTCCTATTGGACATGTTTTCCAAAAAATTGGATAAAAATGGTTCTAATGGATCGATTTCCATGATTCCTTCAACGAAAGCTTAAGAACAATAAAAATCAACCCGATCTGAGCACTACAAGTAGAGTTATGACCAAAGTTACGTCAGACTGTCTTTCCCTTAAACATGTTTTTTTAAAAAATTGAATAAAAATGGTTCTAATCCATAGAATTTCACGATTTCTTCAATAGAAGCTTAAGAACACTCTAAAGAATCTTTAAAAATAAAAATCAACCCGATCTGAGCACTACAAGTAGAGTTATGACCAAAGTTACGTCAGACTGTCTTTCCCTTAAACATGTTTTTTTAAAAAATTTAATAAAAATGGTTCTAATCCATAGAATTTCACGATTTTTTCAATAGAAGCTTAAGAACACTCTAAAGAATCTTTAAAAATAAAAATCAATCCGATCTGAGCACTACAAGTAGAGTTATGACCAAAGTTACGTCAGACTGTCTTTCTCTTAAACATGTTTTTTTAAAAAATTTAATAAAAATGGTTCTAATACATAGAATTTCACGATTTCTTCAATAGAAGCTTAAGAACACTCTATAGAATCTTTTAAAATAAAAAGCAACCCGATCTGAGCATTACAAGTAGCGTTATGACCAAAGTTACGTCAGACTGTCTTTCCCTTGAACATGTTTTTTCAAAAAATTAAATAAAAATGGTTCTAAGCCATAGAATTTCACGATTTCTTCAATAAAAGCTTAAGAACACTCTATAGAATCTTTTAAAATAAAAAGCAACCCGATCTGAGCACTACAAGTAGAGTTATGACCAAGGTTACGTCAGACTGTCTTTCCCTTAAACATGTTTTTTCAAAAAATTAAATAAAAATGGTTCTAATCCATAGCATTTCACGATTTCTTCAATAGAAGCTTAAGAACACTCTATAGAATCTTTTAAAATAAAAAGCAACCCGATCTGAGCATTACAAGTAGCGTTATGACCAAAGTTACGTCAGACTGTCTTTCCCTTAAACATGTTTTTTTAAAAAATTGAATAAAAATGGTTCTAATCCATAGAATTTCACGATTTTTTCAATAGAAGCTTAAGAACACTCTAAAGAATCTTTAAAAATAAAAATCAATCCGATCTGAGCACTACAAGTAGAGTTATGACCAAAGTTACGTCAGACTGTCTTTCTCTTAAACATGTTTTTTTAAAAAATTTAATAAAAATGGTTCTAATACATAGAATTTCACGATTTCTTCAATAGAAGCTTAAGAACACTCTATAGAATCTTTTAAAATAAAAAGCAACCCGATCTGAGCATTACAAGTAGCGTTATGACCAAAGTTACGTCAGACTGTCTTTCCCTTGAACATGTTTTTTCAAAAAATTAAATAAAAATGGTTCTAAGCCATAGAATTTCACGATTTCTTCAATAAAAGCTTAAGAACACTCTATAGAATCTTTTAAAATAAAAAGCAACCCGATCTGAGCACTACAAGTAGAGTTATGACCAAGGTTACGTCAGACTGTCTTTCCCTTAAACATGTTTTTTCAAAAAATTAAATAAAAATGGTTCTAATCCATAGCATTTCACGATTTCTTCAATAGAAGCTTAAGAACACTCTAAAGAATCTTTAAAAATAAAAATCAACCCGATCTGAGCATTACAAGTAGCGTTATGACCAAAGTTACGTCAGACTGTTTTTCCCTTAAACATGTTTTTTTAAAAAATTGAATAAAAATGGTTCTAATCCATAGAATTTCACGATTTCTTCAATAGGAGCTTAAGAACACTCTAAAGAATCTTTAAAAATAAAAATCAACCCGATCTGAGCATTACAAGTAGCGTTATGACCAAAGTTACGTCAGACTGTTTTTCCCTTGAACATGTTTTTTCAAAAAATTAAATAAAAATGGTTTTAAGCCATAGAATTTCACGATTTCCTCAATAGAAGCTTAAGAACACTCTAAAGAATCTTTAAAAATAAAAATCAACCCGATCTGAGCACTACAAGTAGCGTTATGACTAAAGTTACCTCAGACTGTCTATGCTCCTGGACATGTTTTTCCAAAAAATTGAATAAAAATGGTTCTAATAGATCGATTTCCATGATTTCTTCAATAAAAGCTTAAGAATACTCAAAACAACCTCTAAAAACAAAAATTAACTCGATCTGAGAACTAGAAGTAGAGTTATCACCCAAGTTACCCCAGACTGTCTTTCCTCTTGGACATGTTTTCCAAAAAATTAGATAAAAACACTTCTAGTGCATGGATTTCCATAATTTCTTCTACGAAAGCTTAAGAACACTCTAAAGAATCTTTAAAAATGAATATAAACCCGATCTAAGCACTACAAGTAGAGTTATGACCAAAGTTATATCAGACTCGTTGTGACTTGTGAATTTCAGAAGCCTGGGAGGAATAATAAATTATTCTAAGCTTACTGGAAGAAAGACAAAAAAGTGAGACAGATCAAAATTTAGTGCCTCACAGGAATTTCCTGCAATAAGTGAAACTGCCTGGAAGAAAAGAAAATCTCAACTGCAACTACCTGGAAGAGTTTCCACACGAGTACAACTGCCTGGAAGAAATAGCTATCATTTGCACATCCTTAATTAGAATTGAGTATTCATAAAAGGGGTTTACCCTGCTGGATCTCTTAAAAGTAACAACACAGTCCTTCATCCAGGTAAGGCGATATCAAATTCCTGAAAAACGTGCCGAATTTCACCCAAAAATTCCACCGAAGCGGCCTGTCGAAAAAACAAAAAAGAGAAATTGACGAAAATAGGCGGCGCGCTTTCTCTCTCTCTCTCTCGGTCTTTCGTGACGGATCCCACTGGCCTCCCTACCTTCCAGACTTGGGTCCGTGTGCAACTGATCCATAGACTAGGCTCGCTTCGGCTCTTCCCTTCGCATTCGAATACGGTGGTTGTTACTAAGAGGATCCTACTCCTACACCACTTTTAAGTTTTTTTTACGATCCGACCAGGTATGCTCACTAGTGAAATTCAAATTTTTATTTCTTATTTTTTGGTGATTTAGTGCCAAGGATTGCCACTTATAGTGTGTGTGTGTATCTTAATCAGTGTAAAGTATCACCATTGGGTGTCCGAGGCCATATTTGGCTCGTCGAAGTTTACGCGGTATTATTGGCCCGCGTCCAGGTTTTTGAATTATTTTTGGAACTGGTGTGTGTATATATTGTGTGTCAGTTGGACGGGGGCCAACTGACCTACTAAGGGATGCATTAACTGTTACTTAATGTTCCCGTGTGCATTCTTTACTTGTTTTTGTCTCGTTTTTATTAGTTTTCCGGTTTGGGGTTTTTGAACTTAAAACATTTCTGGTTTCTTATGTTTATTTTATATTTTTTAACGCATGCTTTATTTTTTTTTTTAATTTACTTGTTTTAACTTAAACCGAAGCATTTATAATAAATGTCTCATTTGTGGTTCTTCCATGTTGTTGGTGTTGTTCCTGTTACTTCTAGTAACCTCAGAATAGTTTTTTGCTTCTTCCAGGTTTCTGGAAATTTTTTTCTTTCTGGAAAAACGTATTTGAAATTTTTTCCAGTCAGTTTTAAATAATGCAATTTCCTTTATTTATTATTGCTGTCAGGGTCAAAATTCTTAGGAAAAATAGCTGTTTGGGCATAAGAGAATTGAAAAAAACCCTGAACTCCCTATTAATATTAAATATTTTTGATTTTCTTAAAATGTCTCTCTTTTAAAGGAACGTTAAGTTTAAACACAAAAAAATCATTTGTATCTTCAAATGTCAAGTTAATTATAGAACTTTTTAATATAAATCCTTAGAAACACTCACTAGTTCATATAGTAATCCGGAAACATCAAAAGCGTTCCTTTACGAACCTTTTTTCCGAATTTTAATCAATATTTTATTAAAGAGTTGTCATGTGTCTCGATTTTATTGTTTAATTTTCACATTATTTTATTACTTTTTATTGTTCGTTCCTTACTATTTTTTGGAGATTACAGAACTAAAGATTAAGAGTCTTTTTAGAGGAACGTCTAAAAAGACTCTTAATCTTTATGATTCTTAAAAATTGTCCCTTAAAAAACGTTAAATTTTTCTAATTTTAGACACAAAAATTTTGATTGAAAATATACCTTAAAAGTGTCGTTTCTGTGATTGCCAGTAAGCTTAGAATAATTTTTTATCGCTTCCAGGCTTCTGGAAACAGACCTATGGGATTCCTGGATAAACAAAAAAAATTCTGAATGTAATTTTCCCTTTTATTTTATTTGACTAAATATCATCTGTCTCATTTTTCTGGATTTTTTTTCATATTACTTATTACTTTCAGTGAGTTTAAACTAATATTTTAGTCATTCCAGGATTCTGGAAATAGACTTATAGAATTCCTGGAATAAATTTAAAAAATTTCTAAAGTTCACAAACAAAAACTCTTTGCTTATCTTTGTAATTTATTAATTCTTCCTTTTCCTTTTAATTACCTAAGTATCACCTCTCTCAATTTTCTGATATTTTTTTTATATTATTTATTACTTTCAGTGAGTTTAGAATAACTGTTTAGTCATTCCAGGCTTTTTTGAATTCCTGGATGAAGTCGCGAAATTCCTGGATATACAAAAAACATTTCTGAAATTACCAGGGAAATATAAATAAAAACCAAACTGATATTTAATAAATTTTTTCCTTTTATTACTTTTAATTAATTAATTCCAGGGAATTTAGAATATTTTTTAAATTTATTCCAGGCTCCTGGAAACAGACTTGTTCATTCTTCATTTTGTTACTCGTTTCAATTATTTTTTATTATTTCCAGGTTTCTCAAAATGCCTGGATACACACAAAACATTTCTAAATTTAACAGACTCAAATAATAAGCAACAAAACTCACATTTAATTAATTCTTTTCCCTTTTATTAATTTAAATTAATTAATTCCAGGGAGTTTAGAATAATTTGTTTATTTCTTCCAGGCTTCTGGAAACAGAGATGCGATTCCTGAATAAACTAAAAAATAGAAAATTAATAAAAAGTAACAAAAATTCTTTGCCTATCTTTTCCTTAACTTATTAGTTATTTCCTTTTATTTTAATTAACTAAATATCATCTGGCTCATTTTTCTGGAATTTTGTTCATATTATTTATTACTTTTAGTGAGTTTAGAATAATTTTTTAGTCATTCCAGGCTTTTCAGAATTCCTGGATGAAGTGACAAAATTTGTGAATTTAACTGCAAAAAATCAAAAATCCCTAATAATGTTTAACTGAATAAATATCTCGTTTCTTATTTAATTTTTCAATTTTTAATAATTTTTTTTTAATATTTTTTAAAAAAAATTTCTTCTTATATACTCGATGGCATTTTGTTACTTGTTTCAATTATTTTTCATTATTTCCAGGTTTCTCAAAACTCCTGGATTTACACAGAACATTAACTAAATTTAACAGCAAAACTCACATTTAATTAATTTTTTTCCCTTTTATTAATTTTAATTAATCAATTCCAGTGAGTTTAGAATAATTTTTTTAATTTTTTCCAGGATTCTGGAAACAGACTTATAAGGTTCCTGGATAAACTCAAAAAAATTATGCGAAAAATCAAAAATCCCGAATAATGTTCAACTGAATAAATAAAAATCTCGTTTCTTATTTAATTTTCAATTTTTAATTATTTTCTTTAAATATTTTTTTTTATATTTTCTTCTCGTATACTCGATGACATTTTGTTACTTGTTTTAATTATTTTTCACTAATTCCAGGTTTCTCAAAATTCCTGAATGAACACAAAATATTTTTAAATTTATCAGACTCCAATAGAAAGCAACAAAACTTATATTTAATTAATTTATTTTCTTTTTATTAATTTTAATTATTTAATTCCAATGAGTTTAGAATAATTTTTTTATTTCTTTCAGGCTTCTGGAAAGAGACTTTTAAAATTCCTGGATAAGCTAAAAAATTTCTGAATTTAACTGCGAAAAATCCCGAATAATGTTTAACTGAATAAATATCTCGTTTCTTATTTAATTTTTCAATTTTTAATTGTTATCTTTAAATATATATTTTTTAATTTTCTTCTCATGTTACTCGTTTAAATTATTTTGCGTTATTTCCAGGTTTCTCAGAATTCCTGGATACACACAAAACATTTCTAAATTTAACAGACTCAAATAATAAGCAACAAAACTCATAATTAATTAATTTCTTTTCCTTTTATTAATTTTAAATTAATTAAATCCAATAAGTTTAGAATAGTTTTTTTTAATTTTTTCTAGGCTTCTGGAAAGAGGCTTTTCAGGATTTCTGGATGAAGTCAAAAAATTTCTGGACTAAACCGTGAATGTAAAAAAAATAGCTCTAATTGTTCAAATAAATAAAAAGCACCAAAAATTCGATTTTTATTACTTTTTATTTATATATTTTTTAACTTATAATCATCTCTAATTTTTCTGGTGTTTCTTTCATATCATTTGTTATTTCCAGTGAGTTCTGAGTAATTTTTTATTCCTTCCAGGCTTCTGAGGATTTCTGGATGAACTCAATTTAATAGGGAAAAATAAAAAATAGCTCCCGATGTATAAGTGAATAAAACCCAGAAAAAACTAAATTTTTCACTCTTCTTCAGTCACTTTTTTTTATTATTTAATTCCTTATTCCCTCCATGCATCTGACGCTATTTCGTTAATACCAGTGAGTTTAGAAGAATTTTTCAATTTTTCCAGGCTTCTGGAAACTTGATTGCTACCACACTCAAAATCCTGGATAAAGTCAAAAATTTTCTGAATTTAATTAGAATCAAAGGGAATAAAAAGAGGAAAAGAACTCATATCTAATTCACTTTATATTAATTGAGAATCACTTACCTTTGGCTAATTTTCGTATTCTTTGGCTGCTTATTTTTGTTACTTCTTTCATGCCTTCTATGTCAATTTCTGGCAAAAAATATCTGGCTATGGTCCAAATATTTCAAAATTTAACTGGAACAATACAAAAGGCTCCTGATACATGCCGTAATAAAAAATCAAAAAAAAAGAACAATTAAAATGGTTTAAAGATTAGAGTCTCTTTAATCAACATTTAAAAGTTAAAAACCCCATAAATATAACCTAATGTCTTATTCCAAATTTACCGCCTCATATTCTCGTACAAACTTCGACGTGCCAGGTACGACTTGGACACCAGTTTCCTGGTGATCCTAAAAAGCTACCAAAATGGTATTTTAATTATTTTGAATTTTCCAGGTCGACTAAATAAATAAAAATGCCTTTCAAGCCAGTCGAAAACCCAAAATGCCCCAAATGCCAAAAATCCGTCTACGCCGCCGAGGAGCGTGTAGCTGGAGGTTACAAATTCCACAAGACCTGCTTCAAATGCGGTAAGTACCAACTCATAAACAGAAATCTTCTTATTTTGCTAATAAAACTGTGATAGATGCAATAAATATAAGAAATTATTCAAAGAAAACTAAGTTACACTGTCTCAAAGAACTGAAAAGGGTCTTCTAGTACGCACCTCCTTATGATCAATATCCAGGAAAAGTTGATACAACCAACCACCAGCTTTGCCCCTTTTATCCAAAAATATAAACGTCTTTCATGCTGAAGCCACTTCCTAAATTAAATTATATTTTTAACTCTACATTGCGAAGATACATAGAGATTAACTGGAGTCTCTTACGTAACGTCTCAATATGTTCAGAATAATTTAGTCTAAAAATATCTACATATAGCGAGACATGTAAGTCATAAAGTAGAGGTTTATGAGGTATAAGTTATTTTAAGTTTATTGACAGTTACACTACTCTCTTTACATATCCAGCAGCAAGATTTACTCTAATTGAAATTATGGTTTGATTACCTAAAATAAGAAAACCACTGAAATGGAATCATAAAATTACAAAAAGGCTCATATCCAACAAGATAATTCTTGGGTAAACTGTTTGAAATTCACACAAATCGGATCTGTGACTCTATTTATTCCATAGCCTGGAATTTCCAGTGACAGTGAAACTGATTAATTACGTAAAATTAGCCGACTATCTGGAATTAAAAAAAATAAAGCCTGAGTGTCTAGAATAAGCAGAATAGAAGAAATTTATGAAAAAAATAAGATCGAACTGCCTGGAATAATTAAACATGCTTAATTGCATGTATTTAAGGAAAAACATGACTGCCAGGAATGGGATATGAATGATGGTCTAACTATTTGAAATAATTCAATAATAGAGCTGATTAATCGCTTGAAATTAGAGAAAAAATGGCTCAACTGCCTGGAATAACATGAAATAATTAATTCATAGTACCATTATCTGGAATTATTAAAAAGTGACACAATTTGAAGTGAAAATGGAATCAGATATAAATGGTGGTTTAATTATTAAATAATGGAACTGCTTAATCTCTTGAAATTACGGAAAATATGGCTCAATTGCCTGGAATACTGTAAAATAATTAATTTATTGTATAATTATTTGGAATAATTAAATAATGGAATTGCTTGATCGTATGTATAAACATTAAATAATGAACTGATAGTACCTACCATTGCCTAGGGTTATTGAAAAATAACACAATTTCATTACCTTAAATAAGCAAATTCAAATTAAATTAGAAAAAAATTATTACCTGGAATAATGAAGTAATGAAACTGCCCAATTGCATGAAATTTATAGAAGAATGGCTCAATTGCCTGGAATAACATGAAATAATTAATTCATTGTACCATTGTTTACAGTCATTAAAAATAACACAATTTTATTGCCTAGAATAAGCCAATAAAAAAGGAACTATATTAATATATTAATTGCTTGGAATAATTAAATAAAGAAGCCGATTATTCGCATAAAATTAAATGAAAAATGGCTCAACTGCCTGGAATAATATGAACTGATGAATTTATAGTATTATTGTCGAGAATTGAAGTAAAAATGGAATTAGATGTAAATGGCGGTTTTAAATAATGGAATTGCTTGATCGCATGTATAAATATTAAATAATGAACTGATAGTACCTACCATTGCCTAGGGTTATTGAAAAATAACACAATTTCATTACCTTAAATAAGCAAATTCGAATTAAATTGGAAAAAAAATATTACCTGGAATAATGAAGTAATGAAACTACCTAATAGCATGAATTTAAAGAAGAATTGCTCAATTGCCTGGAATAACATGAAGTAATGAATTCATTGTACCATTGTTTGCAATCATTAAAAAATTACACAATTTTATTGCCTAGAATAAGCCAATAAAAAAGGAATTATATTAATATATTAATTGCTTGGAATAATTAAATAAAGAAGCCGATTATTCGCATAAAATTAAAGGAAAAATGGCTCAACTGCCTGGAATAATATGAACTGATGAATTCATAGTATTATCGTCGAGAATTGAAGTAAAAATGGAATTAGATGTAAATGGCGGTTTATTTATTTGGAATAATTAAATAATGGAATTGCTTGATCGCATGTATAAACATTAAATAATGAACTGATAGTACCTACCATTGCCTTGGGTTATTGAAAAATAACACAATTTTATTGGCTTAATTAAGCAAATTCGAATTAAATTAGAAAAAATTATTACCTGGAATAATCAAGTAATGAAACTGCCCAATTACATGAAATTGGAGAAGAATTGCTCAATTGCCTGGAATAACATGAAATAATGAATTCATTGCATTGTACCATTGTTTGCAATCATTACAAAATAAACAAAATTTTATTGCCTGGAATAAGCCAATAAAAAGGGAATTATACTAATATATTAATTACTTGGAATAATTAAATAACGAAGCCGGTTATTCGCATAAAATTAGAGAAAAAATGGCTCAACTGCCTGGAATGATATAAACTGATGAATTCATAATATTATCGTCGAGAATTCAAACAAAAATGGATTTAGATGTAAATGGCAGTTTAATTATTTGGAATAATTAAATAATGGAATTGCTTGATCGCATGTATAAACATTAAATAATGAACTGATAGTACCTACCATTGCCTAGGGTTATTGAAAAATAACACAATTTCATTACCTTAAATGAGCAAATTCGAATTAAATTGGAAAAAAAAATATTACCTGGAATAATGAAGTAATGAAACTGCCCAATTGCATGAAATTAGAGAAGAATTGCTCAATTACCTGGAATAACATGAAATAATTAATTCATTATACCATTGCTTGAAATCATTAAAAAATAACACAATTCAATTCACAAAACCCTGGAATAATCCAATAAAAAGAGAATTAGAAAAAAAATCCGGAATAATTAACGAAAAAAAAAAAAAAAAAAAAAAAAAAAAAAAAAGGAGACAAAGATCAGTCTTCCAACTATCGTTCTATTGCTCTTCTTCCCACACTTTTAATTATTGAAAGATTGGTTAAAAAAAGACACTTCAATCATTTTTGCTAAAATATAAAATACTTACTTCCCATCAATTCGGATTTTTAAATAACAAATGCACAAATGATGCTATGTTTTCTCTTTTTAATAATGTATACTCTAGCTTAAACAATATTACGGCTTCAGAGGAGCGCCTTTTGAATGGTTTAAGTCGTATCTCAGTAACCGAAGTCAAGCTGTGAGAATTGATTCCGTACTTGGCCCTATTTTGTTTCTTATCTTCATCAATGACATTGCTAATCTAAATATTAACGGTAAAGTCTGTCTATTTGCTGATGATACTAGTTTTACCTGGAGTGATCCGGATATTTCTAAACTTCATAGAACCGTATCAAGTGACTTAACTACTATCAAATCATGGTGCGACTCTAATCTCCTTTGTCTCAACATTTCCAAAACTAAAATGTTGTCCTATAAAAATACCTTGCAATCTTTTGTACTTGGTAATGCAACAATTGACGAAGTTGATTCTGTAAAGTTTTTAGGGCTAACTGTTGACAACTCGTTAAAATGGGATACACATATTGACTTTTTATCAAGAAAATTAAGTTCCGCTTGTTTTGCGTTAAGATCAATTTCTAAGGAGCTTAGCCTGTCTACTTCTAGAACAGTTTATTTTGCCCTTTTTGAATCGCACCTTCGATACGCCCTTCCATTCTGGGGTACATGTAGTGCAACTCAATTTGACCGTATTTTTAGACTACAAAAGAGAGCTTTACGTTATACACTGAGACTTAAATACAGAAGTCATTGTCAGCATTTCTTCAAAAAATTTCAAATATTAACTTTTCCATCTTTATTCATATTTGAGTCCCTTTGTCTAATACGCAAACACGGTTCAGCATCTGATAGGCCTTCCCATAGTTATCTACTTAGATACACGGAACATGATCTATACCTGCCTACCCCACATTCAGAGTTGGTCAAAAGTTCCATATTATATAATGCAAAAAAAATTCACAATCATCTGCCATTGGAAATTAAATCCATCACATCTTTTTTTGCATTTCGTAAAGCATTAAAAGCATTCTTACTGGAGAGAGCTTTTTACACAGATTTTTTTTGTAATCATTGATTTGAAATTTCGCACTAGCAGATTATGTATTTTTACTATCTGTACATGTTTAGGTATACTGCTTTTTGTAGCTATTTTAGGATTTTTTATAATTTTTTACTTTTTTAAACATTTTTTACATTTTTTTTTAACGTAGAGAGATTTTTTAAAGATCTTTATTTTTTTTTTGACATTGTATACATTAAATTGTATATTTTATAATACTATATTTGACTACTTACAATTTCTAAATTGTATTAATCTGTATATATTGTAGATAATCTATTCTGTTTATTTATTTATATTTTTTTTAAATTTTGTTTTGTTTTTCTTTTTTTTTTAATTGTGTTTTGTTTGCATCTTTGTGTCTTTTTTGTTTTACAGCTTTGTCTACAAATTGTAACAATTTCTTGACAATAAAGCATTGATTGATTGATTGATTGATTAAATTATAGAACTTCTTAAGCATATAAAGTTAGAAAAAAATGGCTCAATTGCCTGGAATAATATGAAATAATTAATTCATTGTACCATTGCTTGGAATTATTAAAAAATTACAGAAATTCATTGCCTGGAATAAGCGAGAAAATAAAAATTCAATTGAAAGAAAATCATTCAACTACTTGGAATAGTTAAATAATGAAACTACTTGATTGCATGTAATTTAGGAAAAATTGACTTAACTTACCTGGAATAAGAGGAAATAACGCATCTATGGTATGACTGCCTGGAATTATTAAATATTTAAGCTACTCAATTGCCTAGAATCACTTGTAACTGCATCAAATTTTAAGGAAATTGGTAAAAAATTTAAAGTAAATATGCTTAATAAGAAAAAACAGGTTTTTAGCCAAATTATTTTATGACTCTGTTGCTACAAATCGGACGTCTGCTAGCCCTAGAGATGGCCCAAATTAGTACCGAAACCTTGGCTTATAAAATACGTTTATTTATTATAAAAATGTACAATATAAATACACATTAACAGTCAAAATTGTACAGCTGCAGGTCAATAGTACAAATTTGACAAAGTATAAAAAATAAATAAAAAATTTAAAGGGGTGAATCACCGCTAATGTAACTGTGTTCGTTTCAGGCCTTTGTGGAAAAATGTTGGACTCCACCAACGTAACCGAACACGAAGCCGAGTTGTACTGCAAGAACTGCCACGCCCGTAAATACGGACCCAAAGGTTACGGATTCGGTGGTGGTGCTGGCTGCCTCAGCATGGACACCGGTGCCCATTTAGCCGGGTAAGTTTACACTTTTTTCCCTTTAAAAAAAAAAAATTATAAATATATACCGGTCCGGCAAACACGTTAATTTTCGCACCCAAGGCCACTGTTGTTTGCCCGGCCGGTATATTCAAACGTGACTCCTAATACAATACGCTAAAAAGAAAAACACCTTGTTATTGTATTTTTTTTTTATTCATATGTTGTCCCGTTTTATGTTTGTATTTTGTCTTAAATATGGTTATCGGTAAATCCCTTATTGAGGGCTTCCTCTTCTTAGTCCTATATTTGTATTTTTTTGCCTAAAAAACGCAAGCTAACACCTCTGAATGCTTTTTTGTTAAGGTTTTAAGGGTGTGGCCGTTGGTCTCTAAACGATTTGTTATTTGTCGTACCAGTCGCTATAAAAAATATTGAATTAATTAGAAGCTTAAGAGAGCCATTGACTAATTGAATAAAACTGAAGCCTTTTGAATTCTGTGTTTCGAATTAATGGATTAAGGAGATTATTATTATCAGTTTTTTTTTTAATAACAGAAAATTGGAGAATGCTCTCAAAAAAAATGAGTTTGAATTATCAATTATTTTGCAGCAAGAAATCCGTTGATTTTCCGTGTTCTTTAAAGTTAGTCTTTCACTTAAAAATAACTGCGAAATTCTATTAAGTGTAGACTCATAATTTCTTTTATTTACTGGTAGCTGAAACCTAGAGTCTCTAGCTGTTTTAGTAAACTGTAGACCTCATAGGGTCTTGAAAAAAATCAAGAAGCTGCAAAATATTCAGCTTTTCAATCAATTTTTTTAACCACTTTAAAGTTGGAAAATACGATAATTAATTGCAGGTTTCTTAGTAAGTTCTTACAAGAGTATAAAAAATTATACATTTTTCCTCTTAAATACTGAAATAAATTATTTAAAAATACCAAATTTAAATTTAGAAACTTGTTTTTATTTGTACAAGGGCTTAATTGTTAACGATAGATTTAAACAAAAATCATAAAGAATGTGTGAACATACATAGTAATAAACGAGTTTTTTTGTGATTACTTTAAATGGTAATTTAAATTAAGAAATATTTCTATAAAACAAATTGTGATACAAATTAAAATTTTTAAATAAATCCAAAAATAAAGCATAACAAAAAATCTTAAATTTAAAGATTTTTTGTTATGCGTTTAATTTTCATTAAATTTTTCATTTTTTATATAAATATATTCAAATATAAATTTACCATTTTATCTTAAATTGAAAAAAAAAAATACGTAGAATATTGATATACAAAAGTAGGTATTTTTTATGTTAAATAAAACACTATTTTAATTTAGTTACTAACTAAATATTTCATCAGAATTTTGACTTGACTAAATATGAGACTAAAACTGAATTTAATTTACATTAGATAAATTTTTGTTATCTGTAATCTAGAAAAAAAGGCAAAAAAAGCCAATAAAGAAAGATGTACACTCTCCTGGAAAAATGTAGTCTTACTCTCCACAGAAAGAAACAGCAATTACTCCAACTGCCTGGAAGAAATTAAAAATTACTTTAATTTTTTACTCTAAACTAAATTCTGTAATTTAAAAAAAAGTGAGGAATGAACAAAAATAAGGAGTAAAACAATAAGGAAATTAAACAATAAAATTGAGACACATAAAAACTACGCAGTAAAACATTGAATAAAATGCAGAAAGAAGCCTCGTAAAGAAACTCTTTTGATATTTCAGGATCGCTATAAGAGAGATACTTTTAAGATTTATATAAACTGTTTTTAGAATATTTATTTTATCTAATATCATAACCAGAGATTATACAATTGCTGTAAATGCAAAATCCCAACGGAATATAGACGCATTCATAGAGTTATTCAGCAGAAAATCAGAGACGTGAAAAAGGACTAGTTGAGAGGAAATGGAAGACTTACAACTAAGTGACAAGCACCATATTATTGACTCGTTGATAATTACCAGGAATAAGCAAAAGACATCTCATGACATCCCTTCCTGAAAGGCTAGACTACTTTTTCTACCTCTATTCCTATTCGCAAAAAGCCGAATAATACTAATTGATTAGCCTGATGAGTAATGCCCTAAAAATCCTTCTGAGAATTGTCCAAAATCAGAACAGCCTGGTACTGGTGAAGCATTATTTAGCCTCCAAATTTTGGCTCAGAAATGTATGGACTAGGATCAACTTTGTTGATTTTGATAAGGCATTTGACAAAGTTCCACATAGAAACCTCCTAAACTGTTTTGGCAACGTGTTAATCCAATTAATAAGAATTCTTTATTGGCAAGAGTTATACAACTGCAGATTTGTAAATGAGTGCGACAAGGATGTATATTATCACGATTTTTGGTATATTTAGTAACATGAAATTTCAAATATGGAGTTGTTTTTTTTAATCGAATATTTTATGTATTGTATGTAGGTTTTCACCAAAAATTTGACTTTCGAATATGAATAAAATTTTAAAAAAATCATTAATAGTTTAAATTAATTTTTTTAAATATTTCCTAAGAATATCGAAGTTTTTCACCAAAATTTTTTACTTTCAAATGTGAAATTAATTTAAAAAATCATATTTTTGTCTAATATTGCTATAATTTTTGGTATATTTCTAATAACACAAAATTTCGACAAGATTTCATCAAAATTTTAAATATAGAGTTTTTTTTAATCGAATATCTTACATTTTATAAATAGTACTAAGTTTGTCACCCAAAATTTGACTTTTTGAATATGAATAAATTTAAAAAAAAAATATATTTACTGAATATACCCACAATTTACATTAATTAATTAAATTAAAATTAAATATAATTAAATTTATATTTTTCGAAAAATATCGAAGTTTTTAATTAATATTTTGACTTTTGAATTAGAATAAAATTTAAAAAAATATATAATTCTTCAACATTTCCGAAATTTTGATTATTTGATTAAATTGAAAATAATATGTATTTATTTAGCAAACGTGCTACATACATATCAGTAATAAAAATAATTCAAATTTTACATAAACATTCAATTGTTACAATTAAAATAAATTACATTTTTTTTATATTTTTCTAATAATATCGAAGTTTTTTACCGAAATGTTGATTTTGGAATATGAATAAATAATTAAATTTTAATAATCAATATTTATTTGATTTTTGACTATGGTTTCACAATTTGTCAGGGTTTTTTTAAATATTAAATAAAAAAATAAAACAAAGTCATATTCTTAACAAATTTAAAATAAAACAACATTACAGAACATCATTATTAAAAAAATATATTGAAGATGTGTATCTTCATCTAAAACTTTAAAAAATAATTAGAAATCTGCTACTTTTGAAATAATTAAATAAAATAAACCCAATTAAGAAATTTAATTAATTAACTGCTTATAAAGAGTTAATTAAAAAAAATTATATTTTACTTAAAAAAAATCAAGATTCAAGTAAGAAAAAATTTCAAAACAATATGTAATTAATTAATTGACATGAATTTTAAATTAATTTAATATTTTAATTTTTAAAGTATTTTGATGATTTTTAAATTTTAAAAAAATGAAACATTTGTTCCAAATTTAAGAAATACTTCGAATAAAATTTAATTAATCCTGACTTAATAAAATTTTAATTATCAATAATTAAATTTTCATTGATCAGCTTTTTTGAATAAATAAAAAAATTCATTTAACAATTTTTTTTATTTGTTAAAAATTTAAAAATAATGAGTGAGTAGTAGTTAATTAAGTTAAAAAAAAATTAATTAGATTTTTTTAAATATGTGTGTGAATCCTAGGTTAATTAAATATTGTTGATCAATATATTTAAATTTTCGTTAATTAGCGTTTTAAATTAAAAAAAAATCGAGAATTTGTTTATTTATTTAAAAATTTGAAAATAATTAAAAATCATTCAGTTTTAGATGATTAGAAACATTTCGACAACGACTTAAACCCAATTATTAAATTTAATTAATTAACTGTTTATAAAGAGTTAATTAAAAAAAAATATATTTTATTGTAAAAAAAAAATCAAGATTTTAAAGTAAGAAAATTTAAGATAAAATTTTAAAACAATATGTAATTAATTAATTGACATGAATTTTAAATTAATTTTATATTTTAATTTTTAAAGTATTTTGATGATTTTTAAATTTTAAAAAAATGAAACATTTGTTCCAAATTTAAGAAATACTTCGAATAAAATTTAATTAATCCTGACTTAATAAAATTTTAATTATCAATAATTAAATTTTCATTGATCAGCTTTTTTGAATAAATAAAAAAATTCATTTAACAATTTTTTTTATTTGTTAAAAATTTAAAAATAATGAGTGAGTAGTAGTTAATTAAGTTAAAAAAAATTAATTAGATTTTTTTTAAATATGTGTGTGAATCCTAGGTTAATTAAATATTGTTGATCAATATATTTAAATGTTCGTTAATTAGCGTTTTAAATCAAAAAAAAAATCGAGAATTTGTTTATTTAATAAAAAATTTGAAAATAATTAAAAATCATTCAGTTTTAGATGATTAGAAACATTTCGACAACGACTTAAACCCAATTTTTAAATTTAATTAATTAACTGTTTATAAAGAGTTAATTAAAAAAAAAATATATTTTATTGTAAAAAAAAAATCAAGATTTTAAAGTAAGAAAATTTAAGATAAAATTTTAAAACAATATGTAATTAATTAATTGACATGAATTTTAAATTAATTTAATATTTTAATTTTTAAAGTATTTTGATGATTTTTAGATTTAAAAAAAATGAAACATTTGTTCCAAATTTAAGAAATAGTTCGAATAAAATTTAATTAATCCTGACTTAATAAAATTTTAATTATCAATAATTAAATTTTCATTGATCAGCTTTTTTGAATAAATAAAAAAATTCATTTAACAATTTTTTTTATTTGTTAAAAATTTAAAAATAATGAGTGAGTAGTAGTTAATTAAGTTAAAAAAAATTAATTAGATTTTTTTAAATATGTGTGTGAATCCTAGGTTAATTAAATATTGTTGATCTATATATTTAAATGTTCGTTAATTAGCGTTTTAAATTAAAAAAAAATCGAGAATTTGTTTATTTAATTAAAAATTTGAAAATAATTAAAAATCATTCAGTTTTAGATGATTAGAAACATTTCGACAACGACTTAAACCCAATTATTAAATTTAATTAATTAACTGTTTATAAAGAGTTAATTAAAAAAAAATATATTTTATTGTATAAAAAAAATCAAGATTTTAAAGTAAGAAAATTTAAGATAAAATTTTAAAACAATATGTAATTAATTAATTGACATGAATTTTAAATTAATTTAATATTTTAATTTTTAAAGTATTTTGATGATTTTTAGATTTAAAAAAAATGAAACATTTGTTCCAAATTTAAGAAATAGTTCGAATAAAATTTAATTAATCCTGACTTAATAAAATTTTAATTATCAATAATTAAATTTTCATTGATCAGCTTTTTTGAATAAATAAAAAAATTCATTTAACAATTTTTTTTATTTGTTAAAAATTTAAAAATAATGAGTGAGTAGTAGTTAATTAAGTTAAAAAAAATTAATTAGATTTTTTTAAATATGTGTGTGAATCCTAGCTTAATTAAATATTGTTGATCAATATATTTAAATTTTCGTTAATTAGCGTTTTAAATTAAAAAAAAATCGAGAATTTGTTTATTTAATTAAAAATTTGAAAATAATTAGAAATCATTCAGTTTTAGATGATTAGAAACATTTCGACAACGACTTAAACCCAATTATTAAATTTAATTAATTAACTGTTTATAAAGAGTTAATTAAAAAAAAATATATTTTATTGTAAAAAAAAAATCAAGATTTTAAAGTAAGAAAATTTAAGATAAAATTTTAAAACAATATGTAATTAATTAATTGACATGAATTTTAAATTAATTTAATATTTTAATTTTTAAAGTATTTTGATGATTTTTAAATTTTAAAAAAATGAAACATTTGTTCCAAATTTAAGAAATACTTCGAATAAAATTTAATTAATCCTGACTTAATAAAATTTTAATTATCAATAATTAAATTTTCATTGATCAGCTTTTTTGAATAAATAAAAAAATTCATTTAACAATTTTTTTTATTTGTTAAAAATTTAAAAATAATGAGTGAGTAGTAGTTAATTAAGTTAAAAAAAATTAATTAGATTTTTTTAAATATGTGTGTGAATCCTAGGTTAATTAAATATTGTTGATCAATATATTTAAGTGTTCGTTAATTAGCGTTTTAAATTAAAAAAAAAATCGAGAATTTGTTTATTTAATTAAAAATTTGAAAATAATTAGAAATCATTCAGTTTTAGATGATTAGAAACATTTCGACAACGACTTAAACCCAATTATTAAATTTAATTAATTAACTGTTTATAAAGAGTTAATTAAAAAAAAATATATTTTATTGTAAAAAAAAAATCAAGATTTTAAAGTAAGAAAATTTAAGATAAAATTTTAAAACAATATGTAATTAATTAATTGACATGAATTTTAAATTAATTTAATATTTTAATTTTTAAAGTATTTTGATGATTTTTAGATTTAAAAAAAATGAAACATTTGTTCCAAATTTAAGAAATAGTTCGAATAAAATTTAATTAATCCTGACTAAATAAAATTTTAATTATCAATAATTAAATTTTCATTGATCAGCTTTTTTGAATAAATAAAAAAATTCATTTAACAATTTTTTTTATTTGTTAAAAATTTAAAAATAATGAGTGAGTAGTAGTTAATTAAGTTAAAAAAAATTAATTAGATTTTTTTAAATATGTGTGTGAATCCTAGGTTAATTAAATATTGTTGATCTATATATTTAAATGTTCGTTAATTAGCGTTTTAAATTAAAAAAAAATCGAGAATTTGTTTATTTAATTAAAAATTTGAAAATAATTAAAAATCATTCAGTTTTAGATGATTAGAAACATTTCGACAACGACTTAAACCCAATTATTAAATTTAATTAATTAACTGTTTATAAAGAGTTAATTAAAAAAAAATATATTTTATTGTATAAAAAAAATCAAGATTTTAAAGTAAGAAAATTTAAGATAAAATTTTAAAACAATATGTAATTAATTAATTGACATGAATTTTAAATTAATTTAATATTTTAATTTTTAAAGTATTTTGATGATTTTTAGATTTAAAAAAAATGAAACATTTGTTCCAAATTTAAGAAATAGTTCGAATAAAATTTAATTAATCCTGACTTAATAAAATTTTAATTATCAATAATTAAATTTTCATTGATCAGCTTTTTTGAATAAATAAAAAAATTCATTTAACAATTTTTTTTATTTGTTAAAAATTTAAAAATAATGAGTGAGTAGTAGTTAATTAAGTTAAAAAAAAATTAATTAGATTTTTTTAAATATGTGTGTGAATCCTAGGTTAATTAAATATTGTTGATCAATATATTTAAATTTTCGTTAATTAGCGTTTTAAATTAAAAAAAAAATCGAGAATTTGTTTATTTAATTAAAAATTTGAAAATAATTAGAAATCATTCAGTTTTAGATGATTAGAAACATTTCGACAACGACTTAAACCCAATTATTAAATTTAATTAATTAACTGTTTATAAAGAGTTAATTAAAAAAAAATATATTTTATTGTAAAAAAAAAATCAAGATTTTAAAGTAAGAAAATTTAAGATAAAATTTTAAAACAATATGTAATTAATTAATTGACATGAATTTTAAATTAATTTAATATTTTAATTTTTAAAGTATTTTGATGATTTTTAGATTTAAAAAAAATGAAACATTTGTTCCAAATTTAAGAAATAGTTCGAATAAAATTTAATTAATCCTGACTTAATAAAATTTTAATTATCAATAATTAAATTTTCATTGATCAGCTTTTTTGAATAAATAAAAAAATTCATTTAACAATTTTTTTTACTTGTTAAAAATTTAAAAATAATGAGTGAGTAGTAGTTAATTAAGTTAAAAAAAATTAATTAGATTTTTTTAAATATGTGTGTGAATCCTAGGTTAATTAAATATTGTTGATCAATATATTTAAATGTTCGTTAATTAGCGTTTTAAATTAAAAAAAAATCGAGAATTTGTTTATTTAATTAAAAATTTGAAAATAATTAGAAATCATTCAGTTTTAGATGATTAGAAACATTTCGACAACGACTTAAACCCAATTATTAAATTTAATTAATTAACTGTTTATAAAGAGTTAATTAAAAAAAATATTTTACTCTAATATATTCTAATTAAAATTTAATTGATCGTGACTTAATTAAATTTTAATTATCAATAATTAAATTTTTATTGATCAGCTTTTTTGAATAAATAAAAATAAATAAATATTGTTGATCAATATTTAAGTTTTCGTTAATCAGCGTTTTAAATTAAAAAAAAATAGATTTCAAAATTTCGAGAATTTGTTTATTTAATTAAAAATTTGAAAATAATTAAAAATCATTCAGTTTTAGATAATTAGAAGCATTTCGACAACGACTTTTGCTTCTAATTCAATTTTTCTTAAAAATATCAACATTTTCACTTAAATTTTGACTGTTACATATTAAAGAAAATCAAATTCTTATCACTTTCAAACTTTACAAAAAAAAAAACTTTTTTGACATTTCTCTATTAAAAAACAAACATTTTTCACCAAAATTTCGACATTCAAAATATGGCAAAAAAATTGGTCGTTTTTAACCCCAAAAACTGGTATTTTAAACCGCTTAAAATGCAGCTTATATCACCAACCCCTAATAATTCAGATGTGTTCAGCTTGCCTAAAAATTAAAATTAAAAAGACCCATATAAACAAAATTACGAAAGCCGATGCCCACAATCAAAAAAAAAACTGTTATTGTTCCAACGCATGATTTTTGCTCTTTTTTGTTGTCACAGTAATAACTAAAAATTGGATCGACAACCAGGGATTGAGACGACCCACCCAACCCCAACCAACGCGTCGTCAAACCTTTCCATCCAACCCACCGTTGTTTCATTAATACGTTTTTTATTTTTTATTTCACACTTTATATAGATTTATTATTTTAGAATAATTTAATATATTTATATTTCGGTTCGATTATTATTTTGTAATAATTGGATGCCAAATAATAATAATAAAAAAAATATTTAAAATTTATTTATGTGCTGGTTGTGCTGTTTTTTTCGAATGGCACAATATCCGGTAAAACATTCAACTTTTATTTATTTATTTATTTTTTAAATCAGCCTTTATAGTTAAACTTAAAAATGTTTTGTGGATATTGTGACCAAATTCCTTTTCCCTATTTTCCCTTCTATTGTGTTACGTGATCGTGGATTTGTGACATCACACAAACCGGAAATAAACGGTGAGAGTCTTTATTTGTTTATATTTGGCAAAAAAAAACACGCTATTCGCATTATATGTAACCGCTATATGTAACCTCCTTTCCTAACCCTTTGTATGTATGTGATGGGATAAGGGGGACGCCCTCAATATGGATTTAATTTTTATTTTAATTTTTTTTTTTTTTATATAATATGTTTTACAATTGTCGGCCTTCTCTCATTACTTATTTTAATTGATTTTTACACTATTTTCTTTACTGTAGTTTATAGGCGACAGCCCAGCTAATGCTAACTGTTGTATGGTGGTGGATGCTTCCTTCTGCAGTTAACTTTATTTTTTTTGCATTGTGTTTTATTTATTGTTTTGCACATTTGAGTGTTTTTTTTCAGTATGGCACAATATAGCGGACATTCCTGGAATATGGTTTTTGTTTAATAAATATTAATTTGCCTATCATGTTTGAATTCAATTATTAGTTTTTGATATACAAATTTGATTTAAGATGGGAAAAAGTTGAAAAAAATTAATTTGTTATTTTTTTTATAATTTAAAGGAGTATAAGTTCTGTAAAAATAAAATATTTATTTTTGACTGTAATTTTTTAGTGATTTTCCAATATGATTAATTTGATCAATCGATATTTTGATTTAAAAATAATTAAAATTAGAAACAATTTTTAATTACAAAGTAGGATATTGGAATCAAAGAAAACTAATTAATACATCTAGTTAATTAAAAATTTGTAAAAAGTTAATTAAAATTTTACAGCAAAAAAATTTATATTAATTTTGAATCTTTTTTAAGTAAAATTATTTTAAAAATTCAAAACAGTATGAATCCTGTTTTAATTAAATTTAAATAATCAATATTTATTGGATTTTTGACTGTGATTTCATAACTTGTGAGTGTTCAAATATTAAATAAAAAAATAAAACAAAATAATATTATTAAAAAAAAACATTACAGAACATTATTTTATTAGAAAATGTGTATTTTTATTTAAAACTTTAAAAATAATTAGAAATCTGCTATTTTTGAAATAATTTTTAATTAAAACATAGAATATTGAAATAAACTCAAATAAAAAATTTAATTAATTAACTGTTGATAGAGAGTTAATTAAAAAAATATATTTTAATGTAAAAAATTAAGGCTAATGATAATTAATGTCATGTCAAATATTAAATCAAATTAATTTAATCAAAAATTATGATATTTCAAAACAGTTGGCAATTAATTCACTTGAATTTATTATTAATTTAATATTTTAATTTTTAAAGTATTTTGATAAGTTTAAGATTGAAAAAAAAAAAAAAAATTGAAAATTTAATTAAAAAATATTTTTTTTTAAATTTAAGAAAAACCATGAATAAAATTTATTTAAAAAAAATCCTTAAAATTCTCAGTTGCATTAAAAAATTAAAATTAAAATTTAATTAAATAATTCATAATTAAAATTTAATTAAACTTTTTGGATTTTCAAATAAATAACAATACATTTAATAATTTTTTTGTTAATTAAAAATAATGAGCGAGTAGTACTTTTGAAATAAAGTTAATTAAGTTGAAAAAAATAATTTAAATTTTCATTAATTAGGGTTTTAAATTAAAAAAAAAATCATTTCAAAATTTTGAGCATTTGTTTATTTAATTAAAAATTTGAAAATAATTAGAAATCATTCAGTTTTAGTATCATACTGTTAAAACAAATTTTAATTACTACATAGAAAATTTAAACAAAATAAACTCTAATTAATTAAAAAATTTAATTAATTAGAAAATTTTACTGTAAAAAAATTAACATTAATTATGAATATTTAGTTTTTTTTTGTTAATTAAAAATTAATATGATATTTTAATTATCCTACTAGTAATTAATTAATTCGGTTCAATTTTTAACTAATTTAATACTTTAATTAATTAATTTATTTAATGATTTTTAGATTAAAAAAAAAATTCGGCAGATACATTTGAATTAGGAGAGTAAAAAAATTAACTGGAAAATTTATAATTTTTCTTTAATTAAATTAAAAACTTCGAACAAAATTTAATTTAAAAAAAATTTTAATTACTTAAAATTAATTAAGTTAAAAAAAAATATTTGAGTTTGTAAAGAAATGTGTGAATGAAAGAAATTTAAATGAAAAAAATACATGTCAAAATTTGTTTATTTAATTAAAAATTTGAAAATAATTAGAAATCATTCAGTTTTAGATGATTAGAAACAATTTTTAATTACAACATAGAAAACTGAAATAAAAAAAAACCAATTTAAAAAAAAATAGTTAATTAAAACTTAATGAAAAGTTAAAATTTTACTGTAGGAAAAAATTCATTTTATCTTGATTTATTTTTAATTAATAATTTTTATAATTTTTTTTCTGATTTTGATGATCTTAGATAAAAATTGCCAGATTTGGCCTAAAAAACAAGGGAAGTGTTAAAAAAATATAAAGTATAAATAAATTAAATTGTTTTAATTTTTTTATAAATTAATTAACTTTTTCATTTAACATAGAATATTAAAATAAAATAAACCCAATTAAGAAACTTAATTAATTAACTGTTGACTTAGAGTTAATTCAAAAAAATATATTTTACTGTGAAAAAATTAAGGCTAATCATAAATAATTATTTTTTTTATTAGTCAAATATTAATATGAACTTTCAAAACGATATGTAATTACATAATTCAATTAAATTTTGAATTAATTTAATATTTTAATTTTTAAAGTATTTTGATGATTTTTAGATTGAAAAAAGAAAAAAATGGAAAATTTGTTATTTTTTCCAATTTAAGAAAAACTTTAAATTTTTAATAACATTAAAAATATATTCTAATTAAAATTTAATTAATCGTGACTTAATTAAATTTTAATTATCAATAATTAAATTTTTATTAATCAGGTTGTTAAATAAATAAAAATCCATTTAACATTTTTTTTTTGTTAAAAATTTAATAATAATGAGTGAGTATATGAAATAAAGTTAATTAAGTTGAAAAAAATAATTAAAATTTGTTAAAAAAGTGTGAATCTTAGAGGTTAATTAAGTATTGTTAATCAATATTTAAATTTTCGTTAATCAGCGTTTTAATTTAAAAAACAATTTTTTTTTTGAATTTCGAAATTTCGAAAATTTGTTTATTTAATTAAAAATTTGTATTTTTTTTTTAATTTAAAGAAAACTTCGATTTAATTTAAAAAAATTTTTAATTACTTAAAAAAATTAATTGAGTTAAAAAAAAATTATTTGAAAATATAAGGAAATGTGTGAGTCCTAGTTTAATTAAATTTTAATTCAAAAATTAAAAATAAAAACATGTCGAAATTTGTTTATTTAATTAAAAATTTAAAATGTAATTAAAATTTAAAATGTATTCAAAAACATTTTTTTTTTACAACATAGAAAATTATAACAAAATAAGCCCAATTTAAAAGTTTAATTAATTAGAAAATAATATATTTTACCATAAAAAAATTAATAATAATTATCCTTTTATTTCATTTTTTTTTTGGTAATTAAATATTAATATGAAATTACAATTATATTAATAATTAATAATTTTGGTTCAATTTTTAACTAATTTGATACGTTAATTATTAAATTTATTTAATGATTTTTAAATAAAAAAAACATTTGAGAGAGTAAAAAAAATTAACTTGAAAATTTGTAATTTTTTTTTTAATTTAAAGAAAACTTCGATTAAAATTTAAATAAAAAAAAATTAATTACTTAAAATTAATTGAGTGAAAAAAAATTATTTGAAAATGTAAGGAAATGTATGATTCCTAGTTTAATTAAATTTTAATTAATAAATTTAAATAAAAAAATACATGTCAAAATTTGTTTATTTAATTAAAAATTTGAAAATAATTAGAAATGATTCAATTTTAGATGATTAGAAACAATTTTTAATTACAACATAGAAAATTATAACAAAATAAGCCGAATTTAAAAGTTTAATTAATTAGAAAATGATATATTTTACTGTAAAAAAAAATATTAATTATGCTTTTATTTAATTTTTTTTTGTTAATTATATATTAATGTGAAATTTCAATTATACTAATAATTAATTAATTTGGTTCAATTTTTAATTAATTTGATACGTTAATTATTAAATTTATTTGATGATTTTTATATTAAAAAAAACATTCGACAGATACATTTGAATTAGGAGAGTAAAAAAAATTAATTGGAAAATTTGTAATTTTTTTTTTAATTTAAGGATAACTTCGATTAAAATTTACTTAAAAAAAAATTTTTAAAAACCTAATAAAATTAATTGAGTTAAAAAAAATTATAAGTAAATGTGTGAATCCTAGTTTAATTAAATTATCATTCAAAAAATTAAATTTTACATAAAAAAAATACATTTCAAAATTTGTTTATTTATTAAAAAATTAAAAATTTTTAATTATAACACACAAAATTAAAATAAAAGAAAACCAATTAAAAAAAAATAATTAATTAAAACTCTATAAAAATTTAAAATTAAATATTGTCAGTTTTACAGTAAGAAAAAATTTATTTTATTTTGATTAATTTTTAATTGATCATTTTTTTTCTGATTTTGATTAAAAACATTTGAGAGAGTAAAAAAAAATAAAAATTTAAAATAATAATTAAAAATTTGAAAATAATTAAAAATTATATAGTTTTAAATGATTAGAAACAATTTTTAATTACAACATAGAAAACTAAAACAAAATAAGCCCAATTTAAAAGTTTAATTAATTAGAAAATAATATATTTTACTGTAAAAAAATTAATAATAATTATCCCTTTATTTAATTTTTTTTTGTTAATTAAATATTAATATGAAATTTTAATTAATTATATACTAATAATTAATTAATTCAGTTCAATTTCGAACTAATTTAATACGTTAGTTATTAAATTTACTTGATGATTTTTAGAATAAAAAAACATTTGAGAGAGTAAAACAAATTAACTAGAAAATTTGTATTTTTTTTTATTTAAGGAAAACTTCGAATAAAATTTAATTTAAAAAAAATGTAATTACCTAAAATTAATTGAGTTAAAAAAAATATTTGAAAATGTAAGGAAATGTGTGTGTTCTAGTTTAATTAAATTTTAATTTAAAAATTAAAAATAAAAACATGTCAAAATTTGTTTATTTAATTAAAAATTTAAAATGTAATTAAAAACATTTTTTAATTACAACATAGAAAATTATAACAAAATAAGCCCAATTTAAAAGTTTAATTAATTAGAAAATAATAAATTTTACTGTAAAAAAATTAATATTAATTATCTCTTTATTTAATTTTTTTTTTATTAATTAAATATTTATACGAAATTTCAAATATATTAATAATTAATTAATAACTGACTTAATACATTAACTATTAAATTTATTTAATGATTTTTAAATAAAAAAAAACATTTGGGAGAGTAAAAAAAATAACTAGAAAATTTGTATTTTTTTTTTTAATTTAAGGAAAACTTCGATTAAAATTTAATTAAAAAAAAAAATTATTTATTTAAAATTGAGTTAAAAAATTATTTGAAAATGTAAGGAAATGTATGATTCCTAGTTTAATTAAATTTTAATTAAAAAATTTAAATGAAAAAATACATGTCAACATTTTTTTATTTTAAAATTTTTAATTATAACACACAAAATTGAAATAAAAGAAAAGCAATTAAAAAAAATTAACTAATTAAAACTTTATAAAAAGTTAAAATTAAAAATTGTCAATTTTACTGTAAGAAAAAAATCATTTTATTTTGATTAACTTTTAAATGATAATTTTTTTCTAATATAAGATCATCAACTTTGAAAAAAATAAGAAGAGTTTTAAAAATTAAATAAATACCCAGAAAATAATAGAAAAAATTAACGCAAAATATAATTTAAATTTTTTATAAATTAATTGAATTTGCCATTAAAAAATTAATAAAATAAAAGAACTAAAATTGATATTTATATGTTTTTTAACTTATAATTGTCTAGCGTTTCATATTTTAAAAAAAAAACTAAAATTTAAATAAATATAAATATTATTTAAAATTTAAAATATTCTTGCCCAAATTAATTTTCCAATTATAACAAATATTTTCTATACTATACAAGGTGTCCCAAATTCAATTATTAGATAAACAATGTCATTTAAATTGAACGCAATTTTTTTTCGTCCCGTATGATGGCCATTCAAAAATCAATAACACGACGTTTCGTCGTTAAGCGACCATCATCAACATTTAAAAAAAAAATCCTTTTAATTACAATAATTATTAATCAAATAAATTTTCCATAGGACCTCTACGAGAAAAAGAGAGATAGGGGAGGATAACAGTTAAATTATATAAAATTATTATTTTTTTCTTAAAGAGCTATTTAAATCTAATATAATACATTATAGTGTCTTTTAACAAAAAGAATTAAACGTTGTGTTACCTGTAAATTAGACTAAAAAAAATCGTTTTTTTCCGCAATAAATCGGCTGTTTCTAAATGTTCAAATGACATCAAACTAAGCATCTTTGTATCTCTTTAAGGATTCATAAGATCCTGCAATTTGGGACACCCTGTACGTTCCGGAGATGTTCTAAACATAATAAGTGCATATTCCAGAAATGTTTTCTTCAGTTAGTAAAGATAATGTGCCCCTAAAACTCAGAGTGATTTTTAAATTGTCAAAATGAGCATTAAAAAACATATTTTTAAGCCAACGTTTGTATATAGGACCAAACTATTAATCGAGGTATAATAATAACTCACAAGTCTTTAATTCTGGATTTAATGCGGAGAAAAACTCCAGTTAGGTCCTAAGAGTTAACTAAAATTTATCAAAATAAAGGGATAAATTTGTGAAGAAATCCTTAGGGGGATATCTGGGAATGGTCTTAGATTGGTGCGAAACTAACTTTGGTCGGTACGAAAGCCTTTAAGAAAAAAATCCACTTTTAATCGCGCATTTTTGCACTAATTAAGCTTAAAAATGCTTAAATGGCATAATAACAATAAAATATCTTCTGTTTAGAGAGGATATAGTGACGAGCCGAGCTCCGCTTTTACCAAAAGCCATCGCCAAGGCACCTGAAGGTGAAGGATGTCCGAAATGTGGCGGTTACGTGTACGCTGCTGAACAAATGCTTGCTAGGGGACGTGTAAGTATCAATTTTCCACAAATAAACATCATATTAAAACGCTTTGATGTCCGTTTACAACGTATAAATATATACATTTAACCTTGTAGATCGCTAATTTTAAAAAAGTTTTCCTCGATTTCGGATTTTACGTAAATTACGAGGTTAAATTAATTCGTTTATTTTAATATGGCGCTTTTGTAAACAAGTTTTACAGTTTTAAACAAACTAAGTTTAGCTAACCATAAGCGGATCCATTGAATTAATTTGGTAAAACGAGAGTCATATTCAATTAAGTTATGCGCATCTTATAAAATTAATAATGCATTTACATGATTAGGGCTGGCATAAAATCTGTTTCCGTTGCGGAAATTGCGACCGTTGGTTGGATTCGACTACACACTGTGACGGTCCAGATGGATCGGTTTATTGTAACGGTACGCCACGTTCTTTTGTTAATTTGTCCTGTCACGTGGCATGCATTTTTTTGCATTTATTTAAGTGTTTTTTGTATCCAGATAAATCCATATACATACATGTATGTCAATATTTTCACATACAACGTATTTAAAACGCGCTTATAAAATTGACGATCATTGGGAAATTTTCATTTTTGAACTGCATGCAGTAGGTCCTATAATATGATCGGAAAAGCAGGTTAGTTTCAATCCAATTGGGTACTGTTTTGATGTGTCTTAGTTCATGCAATAAATAAACTCAATTAATAATTATTTGCTATTTTTAACATTCATTTTTGTGTACAAAATGTGTACACTTTAGTGAGCTTGGGGTACGAATAATGAGTGAACAAAATGAGTGTTGGTCTTTCAAAAATTGTAAATCTACTTCGACAGTGCTTTTTATCTTATAGAAATTTAATAAATGCGTGTATAATTTAAGGGTTAATTTAAGAGTCTCGTCTAAATAGAATTCATCCCTTGAGATTAATTCATGTAATATTCTTAATATAGACATTATGTATTTATACATAATAATAATATTCAAAAATCAAATGGTGTGAATTAAGGTCAGTAAAGTTGTCTAAAAGATACTTCGATTCAAGGTTATTTTATGATCTGAACTTCTTTATACAGCCCTCAGTTTTCTGGACGACTTCCAAGGGTATAAATCCCCAATATATATATTTAGACGTTCGTGTAATACCTGGAACATTTTCTTATTTAAGAGGCATTGTAACGTGGAATTCACATGAAAAAGTAATAGATTTTCTCACCATCAAGTAAAGAAAAATACGAAAAAGTGTATAAAGTTATATAGAGTTATAAGTGTAGAGGGTTATAGAGTGCCTTCCACACTCTATAACCTCATTTTATTATTTAAAATCCTCAACCTAAATAACAAATAAGCTAAGGACGTCAAGATTTATCTGGATTCGTTTGTTTTTTTCTTTGTTTTGTGATTGTATATGTTTTCCTTTAAGGCGTTCCACAAATCTTGCTTCAAATGCGGAGATTGCAATAAAGGATTAGATTCTGTCAATGTCACCGAGGGACCCGACAAGGACATCTACTGTAAAGGTACGTACAATCCCCTTTTCTACATTAAATGGCCATGACACCGATATTGTTCATTAATTAAATGCGTTTGTATAGAGAAGCTTGAGAACGTCAGACGTATCGTAGAGAGGCTCAGAACAAGTATAGTATATACGTTTGGGTGCCTGTGAGAGACAATATTTGTTTCTGTTTTCTTCTTCTCTCTCTATCGATTTCTGCATAACTAAGTGAGACACAAGACGAAAAATGTTTCTTTTTTTAAAAAGATCCTTAAATGTAACTGGGATTTTCTTATTCAGGACATTATTGACCACAGTTTTTTAACAGCTGATGATATCTTGATCGATTTGGGAGAACTCCCCTAGAGTGTGCTGTAATTTTTTTATATAAAAATATTTTTGCATGTATTTGTTATTTTTGCAACAATTTTTGTTATTTTTTATTATTTTCAAAAAATTACCGTAAAATTACTGAAACCTAATCTAGTTATAAGCAGTTTTACGTCAGTTATCGAAAACCAGTACTATTTTAAAGGCATTTTTTGATCCTAATCGTAAAATTAGTATTTTGGTTTTAATTAGGTATAAAACTTACATCCTTTGATTGTTTAAAAATCCTAAAATTCATCCTGTAACAAAAATTCACCCCATGGTCAAAAATTGTTTAATAAAAATTAAAACCAGTTAAAAACAGTTTTTAATGAATAAAGTAAAACCAGTCCAGTTATGGAATAGTTTCGACTAGTTATAAACACAGAATCAAAACTGCAAATATAAACAATAAAATCAGATCAGTTATGAACAGACTTAGACTAGTTATAAGCATTTTTAGGTCAGTTATGAGCAACCAGAAGAGTCTAAATTAAGAAGAGTATAAATTCAAATAAAATTTTAATTTATACTCTTTTACTAACTAAGTTAATATAAAAATTACTAAAATTGACCTTATAACAAGAAATTTTTATATAAAACTTACGAATAAAAGTGGACTAGTTATGAGCATTTTTAGGCCAGTTATATGCAGTTAGAACATTTTTTTTTAAATAATTTTTTTTAGTTCTATTTCACTCTATTAAGTTATTATAAAAAATACTGAAATTGACCTTATAGCAAGAAATTTTTATATAAAAGTTACGAATAAAAGTGGGCCAGTTAAATTTTTTTTTAGTTCTCTTTCACTCTATTAAGTTATTATAAAAAATAGTGAAATTGACCTTATAGCAAGAAATTTTTATATAAAAGTTACGAATAAAAGTGGGCCAGTTATGAGCATTTTTAGGCAAGTTATAAGTAGTTAGAACAATATTTTTTTTAAATAATTTTTTTTTGTTTTTTTTTTCACTCTATTAAGTTATTATAAAAAATAGTGAAATTGACCTTATAACAAGAAATTTTTATATAAAAATTACAAATAAAAGTGGGCCAGTTATAAGCCGATTTAGACTAGTTATGAGCATTTTAAGGCTAGTTATAAGCAGTTAGAACATTTTTTTTTAAATAAATTTTTTTTTAGTTCTCTTTCACTCCATTAAGTTATTATAAAAAATAGTGAAATTGACCTTATAACAAAAAATTTCGTATGAAAATTACAAACAAAAACAGGCCAGTTATAGGCAAATTTCGATTAGTTATGGACATTTTTATACTAGTTTTGACCAATTTTAGACCAGTTATAGGCCGTAAATTAAAACAAACTTTCTATAAATACTATAATTAAGGCCAGGCCAGTAATATGTGGGTCAGTTTAGACTAGTTTGAAGAGTTTTAGGCCAGTGATAAGCAACCAACACAGATTTAAAAAAAGGCCAGTTATGAACATTTTTAGGTTAGTTATAAGCAGTTAAAATAATTTTTTTTTAAGTAAATTTTTTTAGTTCTCTTTCACTCTATTAAGTTATTATAAAAAATACTGCAATTGACCTTATGACAAGAAATTTTTATATAAAAGTTACGAATAAAAGTAGGCCAGTTATAGGCCGATTTAGACTAGTTATGAGCATTTTAAGGCCAGTATAAGCAGTTAGAACAATTTTTTTTAAATAAATTTTTTAAGTTCTCTTTCACTCTATTAAGTTATTATAAAAAATACTGCAATTGACCTTATAACAAGAAATTTTTATATAAAAGTTACGAATTAAAGTGAGCCAGTTATGGGCCTATTTAGACTAGTTATGAGCATTTTTAGGCCAGTTATAAGCAGTTAGAACAATTTTTTTTTAAATAAGTTTTTTTTGTTCTCTTTCAATCCATTAAGTTATTATAAAAAATACTGAAATTGACCTTATAACAAGAACTTTTTATATAAAAATTACAAATAAAAGTGGGCCAGTTATGGACCGATTTAGACTAGTTATGAGCATTTTTAGGCCAGTTATATGCAGTTAGAACAATTTTTTTTTTAATAAATTTTTTTTAGTTCTCTTTCACTCCATTAAGTTATTATAAAAAATACTGAAATTGATCTTATATTAAGAAATTTTTATATAAAAGTTACGAATAAAAGTGGGCCAGTTATGGGCCGATTTAGACTAGTTATGAGCATTTTTAGGCCAGTTATAAGCAGTTAGACCATTTTTTTTAAATAAATTTTTTTTTAGTTCTCTTTCACTCTATTAATTTATTATAAAAAATAGTGAAATTGACCTTATAACAAAAAATTTCGTATGAAAATTACAAACAAAAACAGGCCAGTTATAGGCAAATTTCGATTAGTTATGGACATTTTTATACTAGTTTTGACCAATTTTAGCCCAGTTATAGGCCGTAAATTAAAACAAACTTTCTATATTACAGCTATAATTATGGCCAGGCCAGTTATATATGGGTGAGTTTAGACTAGTTTGAGGAGTTTTAGGCCAGTGATTGGCAATCAAAACAGATCGAAAAAAAGGCCAGTTAAGGACACATTTAGACTAGTTATGAACATTTTTAGGCCAGTTATAAGCAATTAAACAATTTTTTTTAGTTCTATTTCACTCTATTAAGTTATAATTAAAAAAACTGAAATTGACATTATAACAAGAACATTTTATGTGAAAATTACAAACAAAAGTAGGCCAGTTATGGTCAGATTTAGACTAGTTATGGACATTTTTAAACTAGTTATGAGCAATTTTAGACCAGTTATAAGCCGTAAATTAGAACAAACTTTCTATAAAAACTATAATTAAAGCCAGTGCCAGTTATATATGGGTCAGTTTAGACTAGTTTGAGAAGTCTTAGGCCAGTAATAAGCAATCAAGATGGATTAAAAAAAGGCCAGTTATGAGCAATTTTATACCAGTTATAGGCCATAAATTAAAAAACTTTCTATAAAAGCTATAATTAAGGCCAGGTCAGTTATATAAAGGTCAGTTTAGACTAGTTTGAAGAGTTTTAGGCCAGTGATTGACAACCAAGATTGATAAAAAAAAAAGGCTAGTTATGGTCAGATTTAGACTAGTTATGAACATTTTTAGGCCAGTTATAAGCAGTTAGAATAATTTAATTTTTTTTAAATAATTTTTTTTTGTGCTTTTTCACTCCATTAAGTTATAATAAAAAATACTGAAATTGACCTTATAACAAGAAAATTTCATATGAAAATTACAAACAAAAGCAGGTCAGTTATAGTCAGATTTAGACTAGTTATGAACATTTTTAAACTAGCTATGAGCAATTTTAGACCAATTATATAGGCCATAAATTAACAAACTTTCTATAAAAGCGATAATTAAGGCCAGGCCAGTTATATATGGGTGAGTTTAGATTAGTTTGAGGAGTCTTAGGCCAGTGATAAGCAACCAAGGTGCTTTAAAAAAAAGGCTAGTTATGGGCAGATTAAGACTAGTTATGAGCATTTTTAGGCCAGTTATGAGCAATTAGAACAATTTTTTTTAAATAATTTTTTTAGTGCTCTTTCACCCCATTAAGTTATTATAAAAAATACCGAAATTGACCTTAGAACTAGAAAATTTTATATCGAAATTACAAACAAAAGCAGGCCAGTTATGGGCAGATTTCGATTAGTTATGGACATTTTTATACCAGTTATAGGTCGTAAATTAAAACAGTTATATATGGGTCAGTTTAGACTTTAGTTTGAGGAGTCTTAGGTAGTGATGGGCAACCAAAACAGCTCTAAAAAAAGGCCAGTTATGGGTTACTTTAGACTAGTTATTAGGCTAGTTACAGGAGCCAATAAAAATATAAAATTTACTCATTATATTGCTTAGAAAACATATTTAAAAATCTTCTACAAAAATTATAACCAGGCTA